>NC_060278.1:83883130-83982327 GCF_021613505.1 Equus quagga | reverse complement strand
CCCCAAGAGCACCCTGAAACAGGGGAGGTTTTCAGAAGAGATGGGGATGAGGATCTCTCACTCCAGACATGGGGCTCCAAAAGCTCAGGATAAAAATAATAATGAAGAAATTATTAGTCACAATAATAATCATCACAACAGCTATCATTTCCTGGCACCAGGCACAATAGCTGTATGAAGCTGGTGGGGCGTCTAAAACGGGAGAAGTGGATGGGGCCGAAAGATTCGGGGGCCTGGGAGGGTCACCACAGGCAGTGCTCACCGACCCCTCCCTCTGTCCGCTGCACCTTGCCTACCCTACAGGGATCCATGATGCCGAGCTGCGACCGTTCCTGTGTCTGCAGCCGTGGCCCCAACGTGGAAGATGGCAAGTGGTACGGGGTCCGCTCCTATCTGCATCTCTTCTATGAGGACTGTGCAGGTACCGCCCTCAGCGATGACCCTGAGGGGCCTCCTGTCCTGTGCCCCCGCCGACCCTGGCCCTCACTGTGTTGGAAGGTAAGGCCGGAGGAGCAGCAACTTCGGTGATTTCCTGTGGCTTCAGGGAAGAGAGGGGATCAGTGGATAGAAAGAAAAGGGATAGTGTAGCACTTAGGAGCTGTCACATTCAAGCAACAGAAAACCCAACTCAAATGACTTTAAACAATAAAGAGAAAATATTACTTATTTCATAGAAGAGACCAGAGGTTGGGTGCCTTCAGGCAAAGTTCGATCCAGCAGTTCGAACCATCACACTGAGGACTGAAAATTTCCTTTAGTCTTCAGGTTCCCCCTGGTGCCTCCACCCTTGCAGCCCCTGCTAGCATCAGGCTCTCCCTGTATGTTCACCAAATGGCTACTCCCATGCTGACCCTCAGTCTTTGACTCCACACCATCCAAGGGAAATCAGAATTTCCTCTAGAAAAGAAACAGTGCTTTTCATTTTCAGAAGTCCTGGCCAGCATTGCATTGGCTCTGATTGGGTCTCTTGCCCAGCCCTGAACTAATTAATATGGTGGGGGGATGGTATACATTGACTGGCAGGAAGGGGGCTCATCCCACTTAAGTCTTACTGTGGCTTCACAATGCTATACTGGGGACCGTTGCCAGGGCAGTGGAAGATGTGAGGGGACCAGCGGGACCAGTGGTCAGCACCGTGTGGGGCGAGATGTGGAGGCCACAGTGAGCCGAGTCTTCATAATGGGTGCAGCTCTTTGCTAAATACTGTAAGGAGATGGAGGCAGAGGGTCCCTCGCCGCTAAGGCGAGGTGTCAACCGAGGCAGAGTGAATGCACCACCAAAGGTCTGCTGTGCGGATGATGCCAGGAGAGGAAAAGCTCTCAGCGCCTGGGATGATCAGGGAAGACTTCCAGGAGAAAGCGAGTATGTATTTTAAAATTTCGAGCATCTTCTTATTGCCAGGCAGTGTGCCAGGCTCTTGGGGACACAGAATGTAAGAAGACATGGTCCCTGTCCTTGAGGAGCTCCTAGCTGTGGTTCATTTAGTCATTCTGCAAACATTCACTCAGCTACTGCTCTGTACCAGCACTGTGCTAGGTATGGAAGCGCGTAGTGAGCCGACACAGACACAGGCTCTGCTCTCATGGCTCTCTGGGCTCACAGTCCAGCGGGGCAGGCAGACATCACTTATAGAGTAACCAAAGGACACGTCCAAGTGTGCACCAAGGTGAGTGCACTGAAGAATAAATGGGCGCAGTGTTTGCATGAGTACAGAGCAGGGGGCCTGACCCAGTCCAGGGGCATCTTGGAAGGCTTCCCTGAGGAGGTGAGGTTTGAGATGAGATCTGAGGGATGTGTAGGGGTTAACACACCAGAGAGATAGAGGGTAGATGGAATAGCGGGATGAGATGGGACCCAAAGAATGATGGAAGTGGACTCAAGGTTGGCAGGAGAAACCCACGGCTAGGTGGGAGCTGGGAAGGAAACTAATCAAGAGGCCTCAAGATTCCAAATAGAACATGACAGTTTGTGCCCCTTGTGAGATTGTAGCAGGTGTGTTCTGTGATTTTCATCTTTTCAGGTTGGACAGAGGGGTTACCTTGAAGTCCAGTTGGGATCCCAGGTGATCCCTTGGCCTTGGGACCCTGGCTGTCCCTGACTGCCTCCCAATCCGTCTGCCTCTCCCCAGATCAGCCTGTGCTCGGCGACCCTGCTTCTGCTGCTGGGTGTGGCGGCCCTAACCACTGGCTATGCGGTGCCCCCCAAGCTGGAGGGCATCGGAGAGGGGGAGTTCCTGGTGCTGGATCAGCGGGCAGCCGACTACAACCAGGCCCTGAGCACCTGCCGCCTGGCAGGCACGGCACTCTGCGTGGCAGCTGGGGTCCTGCTGGCCATCTGCCTGTTCTGGGCCATGACGGGCTGGCTGAGCCAGGACACCAAGGCAGAACCCTTGGACACCGAAGCTGACAGCCATGTGGAGGTCTTCGGGGATGAGCCAGAGCAGCAGCTGTCCCCCATCTTCCGTGATGCCAGGGGCCAGTCTTGGTTCTCGCCCCCTGCCAGCCCCTTTGGGCAATCCTCTGTGCAGACCATCCAGCCCAAGCGGGACTCTTGAGGGGCCCACACGGCCAGAGGAGACACCAGACCCAGGTTCTGGACGCGCCCTCCTCCCCACCGCACCCTGCCCTCCCTCTGTCTCCCTCACTTCTCCCTTTCAGCAGGGCCCCTTCCATCTAAATCCCCAGGAGGCCCCACTCCAGGTCAGAAAGCCTGGAAGTCACATCTCCGTGCCCCTTCCCAGGGGGAGGGCCCCACTCATCCAAGATGCCAGCCTTCCCCACGTCCTCCTAAAACCGCAGCCACCCCTCCTTCCCAAGCCCTTTAGGGGCAGAAAGTGTCTCCCTCCACCCACCCCCGCTCTCCTCTCTGTGACTCTGCGCAAGCCCCTTCCCCTCTGAGACCGCCAGCCCCTGCCTCTGCACCGCGAGGTTTGGACCGGATTCCAGAGTTCCCTGCCTTTCCTGTTCCCCCAAGATACAAGCATTACCCTCCACAGGCCAAGATGGAGCAGGGGAAGCTGGTCGTTCTCATCCCTGACCCTCCCTCTCTCCACCATGCCTCAGGATGGGTCAAAGATGCTCCCTTGGACTTCCCCCCCAGGATGTGTGAAAACGTGTATCCCCTACAGTACATTTGCTACATGCATTTTGGTGTCAGAGGCCCTCCGTGCACCCCATCAAGGGCTGTAGCCCCAGTTTACAGATGATGCGGCTGAGGGAGGCCGGCGGGTGGTCCGCAGGAACTCGGACCCACATCTTCAGTGTCCTCCTGGGCCAGCTCTTGACAGATGGAGCAGGGCTCTGCACCTTCCTGGTTTACAGGGGCCCCCAGGCGTGGGGGACAGATTCAGTCCAGAGAGACTACCTGGAGGCCTGATGGTCCCTTGTGGCTGGGAAGATATTTTGGACACGCATTTAAATGATCTCTAAGAGCCAGGGGGCAGCCGAACAGGGTGTATTTGCTCCTCAAAGTCCACCCACCTAGAAACTGTCACCCATAGGTCCTGACCTTACGTGTAACAGATGTGCCTCCTGCAGACGCCAGCCCCTCCATCCTGCAGGCTGCCCAGCCCCAGGCATCATCTCCGTTCTCCACCACTAGGGGGAGCTCCAAGACAGCGGGAGAGGCGCCCTTGGACCACCCGCCCCCCTCCCCCCTCTCTCCCCAACCCCCGCGTCAGTGTCACCACCAGCCTGGAGGGGCCTCCTGGGAGGGTCCTCAATCCGCCCCCACCAGGAGGCCCTGCTGCCCTTGTGCACCCCGCCATCCTGCACCCCTTCCATCCCACCTCCCCCTTCAATAAACGCTGGGATGGGCGCTGACTGCTTCTTTCCTCCCCGACTGCAGGGGCACGAGGGGAGGAGCCTGTTATCAGCTCCTACTGTGCGCCGGGCGCTTAAATCCGTCCTTTCTCCTTTGTTCCTCCGGATAACTCTTTGAGAAGGGCACTGCTACCTTCCTGTTACAGATGAGAGAACTAATGGTCAGAGAAGTGAAGCCACTGGCCTAAGGCTGCCCAGGGGTGGACTGAAATGGCAGCCTGATGGGAAGGAAATTTCTGTCATCTTGACAACCTGCCCCTATTCCTGAGGGGGTGGGGGGGACTTGGGGAGGGGGCTGGAGCCAAAGGTGGGGTCTTCTCCTGGGCGCTAATAACAGCTAACCCCTGTTGGCACTTACCAGGGTCCAGGCCCTGTTCTCAGGGCCTTACAGACGTGAATTCATTTAACCCTCACAACAGCCTATGAGGTGGGGCCGTGATTCCACTCCCAGATTCCAGGCTGGTGTTTCCACCTGCGTTCACCTGTGCGTTGAATCTCTGCTCAGCTTATCCTTATCACCCTTCCCCTCGAGATCTGCCCCTGCTATCCCGCCCACACGTTAGTGAGTGGCAGCTCCAGCTGAAAGCCCGGAGGCACCTTTTTTTTTTTTTTAAAAGATTTTATTTTTTCCTTTTTCTCCCCAAAGCCCCCCGGTACATAGTTGTGTATTCTTCGTTGTGGGTTCTTCTAGTTGTGGCATGTGGGACGCTGCCTCAGCGTGGTCTGATGAGCAGTGCCATGTCCGCGCCCAGGATTCGAACCACTAAACACTGGGCTGCCAGCAGCGGAGCGCGCAAACTTAACCACTCGGCCACGGGGGCAGCCCCCATGGAGGCATCCTTGACCACTCTCTTTCCTCACAGCCTGAATCCAATCTGCCAGTAAGTCCTGTCAACTCAACCTTGGAAGTACATCCCGTACCCAGCCGCTTCCCGCGTCCCCGGCCTGCGCCAGCCACACCTCTGGTCTGGATTACTGCACTAGCTTCTCCCTGGTCTCCCGGCTTCCCACTTCTGCACCCCTCGCCCCACCAAGTCTAATCTTTACAGAGCAGCCAGACAGATCCTGTTATGATGTCAGTTAGGTCATGTCCCTTCTCTGCTCAGAACCCTCCCATGGCTCCCACCTCACTCAGAGTAAAAGCCAAAATCCTCTCTGTGGCCTGCAAGGCCCACACGATGTGCTGACACCCGCCTCCCACTTTCTTCGCCTGTGACCTCAGCTCCCACCACTCTCCCCCGTCCTGTCTCCTCTCCAGCCTCCTTGTTGTTCCTCCAACATCAAGCACCGCTCCTGCCTCACGGCCTTTGCCTTGCTGTTCCCTCTGCTGGCATGTTCTTCCCCAGTTCCCCACTTGCCCAATCTCCTCACCTCCTTCAAGTCTTTGTGCAAATGTCACCTTCTCAAGGAGGCCTTCCCTGAGCAGCCTATTTTAAAATGTGACCTTGCCCCCATTCTCCGCTCCCTGTGCACTTTTGATGTGAGCTTTTGCTTTCCTGTAGCATTTATCGCCTTCCAACGTGTGATACAATTTACCCTTTTGTTATACAATTCTTTATTACTGTTCACTCCTGCCTCAATAGGAGCTCCATGAGAGCATGGATCTTTGCACCTTCTTTACTGACCTACCCCAAATGCCCAGAACAGTGCTTAGCACATAGTAGGTACTCAATAAAAATGTGTTGAATAACTCAATCCTAGTTTTATAGATGGGGACAATGAGGTTTAGAGATATTAAGCAACTTGCCAAAGGATGCACAGCTAGCAAATGGCAGAGCTGGGATTCAAACATAGGCAGGTGGGCTCCGGAGTCCATGGCCTGGCCCACTGCATTATTCTGACCCTTGGTTTGACAGCCTAGAGCTGAGGCCACAACAAGTGCCAGCAAATGTATACAAATGTTTGTTGCCATATGGAAATATGAGCAGGTGTTAGATATGTTTTTCCCAGAGAGGTCAGGAATCCAAATTTTCATATGAGATGTATCCATTTTTATTATTAATATCTTCTTTTAGGTTTGTTAATAGTTGCTTTATTAACTTTGGTGTTCCTGTGTTGGGTGCATAGATATTTATAAGTGTTATTTCTTCTTGATGGAGTGTCCCTTTGATCATCATATACGGCCCCTCTTTGTCTCTCTTTACCTGTCTTATCTTGAAGTCTACTTTGTCTGATATAAGTATTGCAAAACTGCTTTCTTTTGTTTGCCATTAGCTTGGAGTATCATCCTCCACCTCTTCACTCTGAGCCTGTGTTTGTCGTTGGAGCTGAGATGTGTTTCCTGGAGGCAGCATATTGTTGGGTCTTGTTCTTTAATCCATCCTGCCACTCTGTGTCTTTTTATTGGAGAATTCAATCCATTTACGTTTAGTGTGATTATTGATATATGAGGGCTTAATGCTGCCATTTTATCACTTGTTTTCTGGTTCTCCTGCATTTCCTTTGTTTCTTGTCCTGTGTGTTTTGGTCTACCCATTGAATTATGTACTCTCTTATGATGTGTTTCTTTGTTTTCTCCTTATTTATTCTTTGTGTCTCTGTTCTGCTTTTTTGTTTAGTGGTTACCATGAGGTTTGTATGCAGAATCTCGTGTATAACATAGTCCATTTTCTGATGGCCTCTTATTTCTTTAGTCTAAACTGATTCAGTCCCTTTCCTCCTCCCCTCCTAAGCTGTTTTTCTTACATCTTATTCCATCTTGTGTTTTGAGTTTGTGATTAAAATGACAAGATAATCTTTGTTTTTGGTGTTTTCCTTCCCTATTATCTTTAATGCTATACTTGGGTATTTGCTATCCTGTTCTGATTCTGTCTACCTATTTATCTTCTTACTCTGTGTTTTGTGACCCCTTTCTCCCTTTTTTTTTCAGGAATGAGGGCCTACTTGAGGATTTCTTGTAGGAGAGGTCTCATGGCTATGAACTCCCTTAGCTTTTGTTTGTCTGGGAAAGTTTTTATTTCTCCATCATATCTGAAGGATATTTTTTCTGGATAGAATATTCTTGGCTGAAAATTTTTGTTTTTCAAAGATTTGAATATGTCATTTCATTCTCTCCTAGCTTGTAAGGTTTCTGGAGAGAAATCTGCTGAAAGCCTGATTGGGGTTCCTTTGTAGGTTATTTTCTTCTGCCTTGCTGCCCTGAGTATTCTTTCTTTGTCATTCCTTTTTGACAGTTTTACTACTATATGCCTTGCAGTAGGTCTTTTTACATTGACATGTCTAGGAGACCTGGAAGCCTCTTCCACACAGATTTCCATCTCTTTCCCTAGGTTTGGGAAGTTCTCTGCTATTATTTCTTTGTTCACGCTTTCTGCTCCATTCTCCTTCTTGAATACCTGTAATTCTTATGTTGCATTTCTTAATTGAGTCGGATATTTCTCAGAGACTTTCTTAATTTCTTTTTTTTTATTCTTTAAGATTTTTTTTTCCTTTTTCTCTCCAAAGCCCCCAAGTACATAGTTGTATATTCTTCAATGTGGGTCCTTCTAGTTGTGGCATGGGGGACGCTGCCTAAGCATGGCCTGATGAGCAGTGCCATGTCCGCACCCAGGATTCAAACCAACGAAACACTGGGCTGCCTGCAGTGGAGTGCGCAAACTTAACCACTCGGCCACAGGGCCAGCCCCTCTTCGTTTCTTTTTAGTCTAAGTTCTCTCTCCTCCTCTGGAGCATTTCAACATGACTATCTTTAGTTATGCTGATACACTCCTCTATGATGTCCACTCGAGAGTTCAGGGAATCCATATTTTGTTTATCTCTTCCATTGTGTCTTTAATCTCTAATATTTCTGACTGATTCTTCTTTATAGTTTCAATCTCTTTTGTGAAGTAGCTCCTGAACTCATTGAATGATTTCTCTACATTCTCTTTTACCTCATTGAGTTTTTTGATGAGAGCTATTTTGAATTCATTGTCATTTAGACTACATATTTCTGTGTCTTCAGGACTGAATTCCGGGTACTTGTCATTTTCTCTCTGGTTTGGAGATTTGATATAGTGTTTGATATTGCTAGAGGGGGTGGCTCTTGTCTTATGCATCTTGATATTATTTGGTTGAAGTTACCACCTGTCGCCACTGGGTGGGGTCAAGAGCCACTTATTCTGAGCCCTGTGCCTTCAGCTGAGATCCCAGGGAGTGGAATGAGGAGTGTGGCAGGTGGGGGTGAGGGGCATTTTCTTCTGCATGCTCTCAGAGCTTTCTGCTCTGCTCTGCTATCTGCTCTCCTGGGGTGCTGGCTTGATGAGGTCACCCCCAGCAAAAGCTTTCACCCCAGTAGAGGGCTTCCCTCTAGGCTGCACGAGCCCTCAGGGGTCCTTGATGTTACCGGGAACAAACATCCCCTCCCCCCTTCCTTCCGTCTTGGAGGCCTCCTGTGGTCGCAGAGCTCAGTCTATTAGGGCAGAGAGTGAAGTTCTCTCTTACGCCGTTCCAGCTCTTCCAAGGGGGGCTCCAGACTCTCTGCCCTCCGTCTATGGCTACGTGTGTCTCTCTGACGTTTTTGTGTTGTACTAGGATGTCCTCTGTTGGAGTATGGATGCCCCTTTTCATTGTATGCTGGAGGGGAGAGAATCCTGGGCAAGTTCACTCCGCCATGATGTTGATGTCTGAGATGTATCCATTTTTAAACATTAGTATCTGTTTTAAATTTGACTAAGTGCTGAGCAAGACAAAACGTTCCCAGGGGCAGCTTCACCCCATGAGCAGCCCTGTGTGACCTCTGACCTGGACCCTGGGTGAGTGCCCACAGCTGATCAGGACCAGGGATGGAATTTTGCAATGGCAAAACGGCCCAGAAAACTGTGGGAGACCTCCACCCCACAGCATCTATGTCACATTAGCTTTCCTTCTCGGCTGCCCCATGGGAAACCAATCCTTGTCCGTAACCCCAATAAATCTCAGGCCTCCCCACAGCCCAGTCCCCAGAGAGCATCCCATTTCAGAGGAGCAGAATCCAATAACCAAAATTAATGCCCAATAATGCCAACTGTCACTTGAGTCCTTGAAGGATGCGAAAGGAGGTACCGTTTCACTCTCATCTGTTGCTAGTGAGAGTGTGAACTGGGTTGAATAGTGTTCCCAAGAGTCCATGCCCACCTGGAGTCTATGAACAGGACCTTATCTGGAAATAGGGTCTTCGCAGCTGTAAGAAAGTTAGGATGAGGTCATATGGGATTAGGATGGCCCTAACCCAATAACGGGTGTCCTAATAAGAAGAGGGGAATTTGGATATGGCGCACACAGAGGGAAGACGGCCACAGGAAGATGGAGACAGAGACTGGAGTCGTGCATCTACAAACCAGGGAAAGCCGAGGGGTGCTTGTAACCACCAGAATCTAGAAGGAAGAAAAGATGATTCCCTAGAGGCTTCCGAGGGAGCAAGGCCCTGCTGACACTGTGATTTCAGACTCCCACCCTCCAGAACTGTGAGACAATACATTTTTGTTGTTTTAAGCCCCCCAGTTTGTGGTACTTTGTCCAGCAGCCCTAGGAAGCTCAGACAGGGTGTGAACCGGCGGAGCCTACAAGAGAGGCAGTTTGGCAACATCCAAATGGAAAGCACACATGCCCTTTGCTCTCTGCCTCCTATGCAGCTGCGCCTGTAGGTTCAATTCTGCAGCTGGAACCCTGCAGCATCTTTTGTAACAGAAAACATTTGGAAACAAAGTGAATGTTTATTGATGGAGGACTAGTCAATAAATCAGGGTACATTTACATAAGGGAACACCACGTGAAAAAAGGAGAAAGCTCTTTCTGCACTATCCCGGCTGAGCTCCGACTTAGATTGTCAGGTAGAAAGGTGCAAGGTGAGGAACACTATGAACACTTTAAAACCATTTGCATAGAAAGAATAGTTACAGCTTTATGCATAAAATCTCTACTGACTTTTTGCTGTTGTTGTTGCCTTTGGGGAGAAACTGGGACTGGGGGGGGGGGGGGGCGGCGGATGGAGGTGGGAAAGAGAATAGCAACACATTCTTTCACCGATTTTGAATTTTGAACCATGAGAATATAGCAGTACATTCTTAAAAATAATTAATATAGAAAACCCAAAAAAATCCATCAAAAGGCTTTTAGAAATGATAAACGAATACAGTAAAGTTGCAGGGTAGAAAATCAATGTACAAAAATCAGTTGCATTTCTATACTAACAACGAACTAGCAGAAAGAGAAATGAAGAATACAATTCCATTTATAATTGCAACAAAAAGAAGAAAATACCTAGGAGTAAATTTAACCAGGGAGGCAAAGGACCTATACAGTGAATGCAGTAAGACATTGTTGAAAGAAATCAAAGAAGGCACAAAGAAATGGAAAGAGATTCCATGCTGATGGATTGGAAGAATTAACATAGTTGAAATATCATATTACCTAAAGCAGTCTACAGATTCAATGCAGTCCCTATTGAAAATAACTAACTTTAAAATTTTAGCTTGCATGCTCTGTTTTGGTGGCCCAGGGTTTCACTGGTTCAGATCCTGGGCATGGACATGGCATCGATCATCAAGCCATGCTGAGGCAGGGTCCCACATGCCACAGCTAGAAGGACTGACAGCTAGAATGTACAACTATGTACTGGGGGCTTTGGGAAGAAGAACAAGAAGAAAAAAGAGAGAAATGAAGAAGATTGGCAACAGATGTTAGCTCAGGTCCCAATTTTGAAAAATAAAATAAAATAACAATTTAAAAATAATGTAATTGATTGAATGCATTTAATAAATGGAGAAGAGGTAAATATTCTGTACAGAAAAATGCCAATTAATAAATACAGAAGGATTGAGAGAAATAGAAAAATCGTCCATAGCACACCACAGTAGTAATTGCTGCAGGCAAATCTGCCTTTGAATGCAGAAAGGAATGGGTGAAACCTTAAGGTGAAACACTATATTTGCATAGTCCAAAGTATCTTCCCGCCACATATTTGTTAATTTCTGTGGGGTTTTAACATGTGTCCGCAAGTTCTTTGATGCTCCGCCCTCCAGGTGGTGAAGCTGAGTTCCCTCCCCTTAAGTATGAGCTGGACTTAGCAACTTGCTTCTAACAAACAGAATGTGGAAAGGAAAAAATATTGGCTTCACAGTGGAGAAATCTGGCAGGCAAATGATCAGGGTTAGAGTCGCCAGTAACAAGTCTTGTTGATATCATGGACCCCTGAAATAACGTGATGAGAGGCCCACTTCACCTGTGTGGTGTTCTTCCCCTCAAATCCATAACTTCAGCCTGACCAGGGAAAAGCCAAATGGAAGGACACGCTGCAAAACATCTGACCAGAGCTGGCCCAGTGGTGCAGCGGTTAAGTGCACATGTTCCGCTTCAGCGGCCCAGGGTTGGCCAGTTCGGATCCCGGGTGCAGACATGGCACCACTTGGCAAAAGCCATGCTGTGGTAGGCATCCCACATATAAAGTAGAGGAAGATGGGCACGGATGTGAGCTCAGGGCCAGTCTTCCTCAGCAAAAAGAGGAGGATTGGCAGCAGATGTTAGCTCAGGGCTAATCTTCCTAAAAAAAAAAAAAAATCTGACCAGCACTCTTCAAAAGTGTCAAGGTCATGAAAGACAAGGAAAGGCCAAGAAACTGTCACTGCTTGCAGAGAGTAAGGAGACATGGCTGGAGGGTATGTAGGAACACTTTGTACTGTCTTTGCAACTCTTCTATAAATCTAAAATTATTTCCAAAAAAATAATTTAAAAAAATTGTTCTGGTCAAGATGGAGTAACAAGAATCAAGTTTACCCTCCCACCTGAAAGAATCAAGGAATGCACCAGGGAATAAATGAATGACATGAGCTCTACCATTGCCTCAGCCGACGTCCCTGAGTTTCCAGGCTGTGGCACAGATGTCAATACTCTCTCCCAATAAATGATGGAACAAGTAGACAGAAAATCAGTGTGGGGATGGAAGATCTGAACAACGCTGTCCCCCAACTTGACCTTCCTGACATTTATAGGACGCTCTTCCCAACAACAGCAGAAGACACAGGCCGTGGGCCTTGTTGGCTCCTGGAGACCCGAGGGGCACCAGGGGATTAAATAGACACAGAGACGTCGCTGCCTCCGGGTGCCCTCTGTGTCCTTCAAAGCGGTGGCAGCTCAGCAGTCTGACAGCTCCCCGCCCCTCAGAGGGAAGCTGTGTGTTCCCTCTCCGCTCTGAGGTGGGGAGCCCTGGGGTGGGGAGCCCTGGGGTGGGGAGGGCGGCTGGGGGGTGGGGTCAACTTCTGCTCCACCCTTTTTATCCCAGAGCCTGAGCACCCAACCCCACACACCGCAGATGCTGCCCCTCTCCCCTGCCGAGTCTGGCATGCCCTCCCTCAATCCTGCTGACCCGGGGACGAGGTTATCTCTCAAGTCCACCTCCCCCTCACCTGGGCCAAAGAAGGGGTGATCTGCAGCTACCTCCTGGTGTCTGGGGGCGCTGTGCCAGGGCAGGGAGCTGGCATGCCCCAGGGTGAGAAAGAGGAACAAAGGGATATTCACACAGGTGGGGCGGGTGTTGGTGGGAGGTGGAGGGAGTGGGGCCAGCTGTGAGGAGTCCAAGAGGCGGACGGTCAACGACATTCGTGCCCCAGGCTTTTCACCCCAAATCTTATGTCGAGAGTGGGCTGAGAGTGAGGCAGTCTGCCAGGGTTCAAGTCACTGTGTGAGCCGGGGCAACTGCTGAATGTCTCTGAGTCTCAGTTTCTTTCTCTAAAATAGGAACAATAAGGATACCAATCTCTTGAGACGGTTTGATGGCCTAATGAGCTTAGCACGGTGCCGGGCACACAGACGCCCCGGTGAATGCCAGCTATTGTTACGAAAGAGGAGAAACCTGAGGCTCAGAACTAGTAGGCAATGCACGGGTTCTAATTATGGGTGACAGACATGGTCCCGCCCTCCAGGAAATTGCAGTCTAGTGGAAAGGACAGTCCTGTAGACAGACAACGGCCGCATAGTGGAATAAGTGCTGTAAGTGAAGGAAATGTCATATCACAGAGGCCAGACGCCGGGAGACTCAGAGAGCAACACACAGAGCTCGTGTCTGCGCCGGGCTCTGTCCCAGCACTTCACACGAGCCGACTCTTCCGGAAGGTGCTTACCGTGATCTCCACTTCACAGAAAAGGACACTAAGCACAGTGTGCTTGAGCATCCTGCCCAAGGTTGCACAGGTGAGATCTGAACCCAAACACCCCAGGTCCAGAAAGCACCGTAAGTCTGGCATCATAGCTGCAGAAATGGCCAATCCCCACAGAGTCTACCGGCTCAGCACCCTGCTGAGGGTGGGGTGGTATTCATAACCTGGCACAGGGCCACACAGACAAGCATGGGCGTGTCCACCCCGATAAACACCAGTTCCTGCCCATGACGAGTGCTCAAGAAGTCCTCTGGAAAACCACCCCAAGAAGGGTGTGCATTCCTGGAAAAAAATAATCAGCTTGAACGACCTCATAGACACGTGCTCCCATATGTAAATGCATGGAGCCAGACTCAAGCTCTTGAGTGAGCATGTTACATACGTGGGTGCCCACACCAACAGGTATGCAAATTATGATGATATGTCTGTAGATATATCGACACACTCAGGGCGTATTTGCACTTACTCTGCTATTGATTTTTTTAGCAGTCACATCTATGGAGCATCTAGTACGCGTAAGTAAGTAAAGATAAGGCTCAGAGAAGTGAAGTGGCTCGCCCAAGGTCACACAGCTAGTAAACAGCTGGGATTCAAACCTTGGTCCGGTTGTAGGAAGCGGAGTCGATCTCCACTGCTGTGCTGTTGTGTTCAGGAGTGAATAGATGTGCACAGCTGGATCCCCACATTGACCTTCCCTGTGGCCTTGGACACAGCACATCCTGTTCCACATCCTCACGTGTCTGTTCACAGGTGTGCTCCGTGGGTGTGTGTGGTGACAGGACCAGTGACTCTGGCCCCGCTCTGAGTCTCAGCCTGGGCTGGCGTCACCAAGGGCTGTAAGCTTCCTGTCCCAGCCTCGCCAAGCCCCAGAGCACATGAGTCAAAGCCAAGTCCCAGGCACCAGGCCATCAGTGATGGCCTTCCTTCCTGCCAGTGATGGAAGAATTCTTAGAATTTCATAAGCATCTGGCCCGGGACGTGTGGTCAAGGCTGGGAGAAGGAGGAAGGAAGACAGGATGTCCACCGGGGTGTGGACCGGGCAGGGTCCTCGGACTGGATTTGGCAGGGGAAGAGCTGCCAGGACTTGGCATCTGATGGGCACTCAGCAGCTGCAGGCTGGGGGCGGGGCGGGGAGCAGGACTGTGACATTGCCTGATCCTGGAGGCCTTGAGTGAGTAAGTGAAGGAAGGAAGGGGTAATAAACTAATGATGGAGAGAGGAAGGGAGTGAATTTGTCTTCTCCACCGATCTTGAGGGCCTGCTCTGGGCTGGGCACTGTGGACGCTACGTGGATGGGGGGACGCAGCCCTGCCGTTGCAAAGCTGCGAGCTTGAATGACAGCAGCCAGGCTGGGGAACCGGGAGGACCCTTCACCTGCAGAATCACTCAGGCAGAGTGAGCCATCATCAGTGTGTCTGGGAGAGCAAGAGTGTGCAAGAGAGGGGTGTGTGTGCCCATGTGCATGAGCACCCACACAGTCCAGTGTCTGCCAATGCACGTGTCCCGTGAGCACAGGCACAGCCTCCTTCTCCCCTCTCCCAAGCCAGCACCTGCCCCTGTCCTGCCCTACGCCAAAGCTGCTCCTTCCAATCGCAGGACGAAGCCCTCCTCAGTCTGGACCTTGGACCCCAGGGGTAAAGACCTCTCAGCAGAGAGACCCCCACCGTGGCCCTCAGCATCGACTTCTCCGCCAGGACCCCAGAGCTGTGGGGAACACACGTGACCCCAAAGCTACCTCCCCGGTGCCCGTGTGCGTGGGGTGTGCCCAGGCAGGTGCCCTGCATTCCAGGCACCGGCAGGGCCCCAGGGAGGTCCAGACAGATGTGCGAATGACACCTTGGCCACTGAATCCCACTCAGGCCAGGTGCGGGGCTAAGTGCTTTGGAGACACACTGCCCAGCTGGGAGACCTTGGGCGTGTCCACCTTTCTGAGCCTCAATTTCTAATCTGAAAAGCGAGGTGATAATACCCACTTCCAGTCTTGCCGCGAGGGTAGCTCGGTGTGTCGTGATCCCCGTGCCTCGTGATTCTGTCCCACAGGCCTGTCTTCCAGCTGTTCTGTCTGCTCCTCAACAGCATCCACTGGCTCGCGTATCCCTGTCTCTCCCACGACACTTCATCACACAGGCCTTAAATAAATACTGGCTAGAAGAATTGCTGAGCCAAGTTGTTTATTCCTCATAAATAATCATGATGTGACTTATGTAAGAACAATAACCAGCAGTTTCGAGCTTTTATTGTGTCTTAGGCGTTGTGGGGAGCACCTCACATTCCTTCACTCAGCCATTGTTCACTGAACACCTGTAGACGCCAGGCTCTGTGCCAACAGGAGGATGCAACATCCCTGCCCTCAGGGCTCGGACCTTCTAGGGGGGCAGGAGGACCGACAATAGGCAATTTAACACATAAATGAGATCATTTCAAGTGATCATTGACAAGTGAACAAAATAAGACAGAGTTATGGATTAGAGACAGGCTGCAGGGCCTGGGGTGGGGCACAAGGCCTTCCGAGTGGGCAGGGAGGGCTTCTCAGAGAAGGTGATATTTCACCTGAGACCTGGAGGAAGAAGAGAAGCCTGGAAAGATGTGGGGAAAGTTCCAGGCAGGTGGAACAGCAAGGGCAAAGGCCCTGCGGCAGGAAGAATTTGGTTTGTTCAAGGACTAGCAAAAAGGGAAAGTGGCTGGAGCAGAGGGAGCAAGGTGCGAGTGGGGGGAGGTGACTCAGCCAGGCTGGCAGGGATCGGCTCTGTGACTGTCATTCCAACTTCATAGACTGGAGAACTGGTGCTCACAGACGGTGAGGAACTAGCCCAACATCACTCCACTGGCCAGAGGCAAGGAAGGGGTTCAAGCCCAGGTCTGTCCTGGCTCCAGAAGCAGGCAGTTTTTCCTTTACTCTGGCCTGCCACAGAGACACACAGCCATGCAATACACACCAATATATGCACATTGGCACACACGCACACACACACCCTCTCTGCACGCTGACCCACAATGAGCGGGTGTGGGCTGGACTGTCACTAAATGCTAGACCAGCTGAGATGGTTTAAGACTCTAACCTTTTCCCTGGTGTCTTGTGGAGCCAACTAAGGGGGACGGATGTCACTTTAGCCCAGCCTTCCCGAAACTCTGGGCCAAGGAAAGGCTAAATGGCAAGAAGAAGGAAATGGGGGCGGGAACCCTGGGGTGGCCTGTGGGGGTGCAGAGATGCAGGGAGATGATAGAGACGTGACAGCCCACACATCTGGAAGTGACACATCTGGATGTGACAGCACATCTAGTAAGAGAGGAAGAGCCAAGAAGACAGGACACGGAGGGAGTCGAGATGGTTCTCAAAAGCACAGCCCCTGCCGGGCCAACTGGCTGCTGGCCTCCTCACACCTCCGCTGGGTCACCTCCCAAGATGGGATGCTCACATGGAGGCAGCCTGTGCCGTGCGGACCTTGAGAAGCACCTCTGCCTCAGCTGCTTTGTGGCTGTACAATGTGAAAAGATTCATCTGGCGGAACGAAAGACACCTATGAAAGCTGCAGGAAGACACGCTCATCCTTCTGGATCCAATTGGCAGAGATCAAAACTTCAACACCACCCCATGCTGTGGAGGTTGTGGGAAACAGGCGCTCACCAGTCCTGCCAGCAGGAGTGGATGGCAGCATCTCGATGGAGGACCATCCAGAAATTTCCATTAAAAGTGCAAATGCACAAACTTTCAACTAGCAATTCGGCTTCTAGGAAATTATCTTGGAGTTTCTCTCCGCTCCCTCATGTCCAAAGACTGTAGCATTGTTTGTTACAGCAAAAGACTGGAAATAATGAAATGTTCATTGACAAGGGATGGTTTCCATAAACCAGTACATCCCTACGATGGAATACTGCAAAAAAAAAAAAAAAAAAAAAAAATCAGGAAGATCTTTCTGAGCTGGTTGGAATAATCCCCAAGACAAATTGTTGAATAAGGAAGAAAGAAAGCAATGTGAAGGACTGTGTGTTTGCTCCCATCTGTGTGAAAATGGGAAAACAAATAGTCATAATTTAGGTCTCAAAGGAAACACAAGAAAATTGGTTGCCATATTCCCACACACTCCCTGCCCCCAGCTAAATTCTGCCCCCTGGACAGAACAGCCTGGAATGGAAAAGACCTGTCTGCCTCGCGTGGGAGTTGGTCCCTGCGGGAGCTCCGGACAGCCTTCTTGGCTTATGGATGAGGATGAGGAACGGATGGTTGCTCTATGGGCAGACGCATGGTGAATGGTGGTGGGACGGGTAGATGGTGATGATAGTTGAGTAGACTCATGGACGGATGGAAGATGGATGGATCTTTAAGACGACAGCCTTCCCGTGATCCACAGCCCTCCCCACAGCTACCACCCATTTTTTGTGCTCCCCTTTGCAGCAAAGGTCTTTGAAAAAATTGTCTATACTCACTGTCTCTAATTCCTCTTCTTTGTTAAATCCATTCCAATGACACCTGCCCACCCAACTCGATCCCCACTGAAACTGCTCTTGTCAAGGTCACCAAGTTGCTAAATCCAATGCTTAATTCTCAGTCTTCATCTTCTTGACTGATCAACAGCTTTTGACACAGTTGACTACACTCTGCTCCCTGATATACCTTCTCACGTCACTTGGCATCCAGGGTCACGCCTTCACTTTTCCTCGCCCATCCCATTGAAATGGTCCAACACTCGGTTCCTGGTGCTCTCCTCCAGCCTCATGCCCACGACTCCGGATCTGTATCTTCAGCCCAGGCCTCTCCCCTGAACTCGAGAACATACATCCAACTGCCTACCTGCTCCTCCATGAAGTCTGAAAGACAATTCAAACCCGCCACAACTGAAGCTGGACCTCTGGGCTGCCTCAAGACAGCTCGCCCAGCATCCTTGACACCATCCTTGACACCTCCCCTTCCCTCACAGTCCACATCTGCAACATCAGCAATCTTATGGGTTCTGCCTTCAAAATACCCAGAATCCAATCAGATCCCCCCACCTGCACAGCTATTGCCCTGCTCTGAGCCACTGGCATTTCTCAACAGAATTATTGCAACATCTGCTCTCTTCTCCCCAGATTCCTTTCAAAGGCCTATGAAGTTCCAGAAGGTCTGAATCCCCATTACCTCTCTGACCTCATCTCTGCTCCCCGCTCTCACTTGCTCCACTCCAGCCACACGACCTCCTATGTTGGTACACCAGTCAAGCATCCCCTTGGCCTTGCATAAGCCAGTCCCTCTGCCTGAACAGTTTGCCCTCCAGAGAGTCTCATGGCATCCACTGGATACCCCTACCCACAGCCTGCCCCCACCTCCCCTTGTTGTCTTTACCAGCTCTTCTATGTTTCCAGTCTTTTCCTCCAGCACCCTCTAACATACCCTATAATTTAAGCACTTATTATGCTAATTATTTCTTGCATATTTTCTTTCTGCTGGGATGTAAGCACCGTTTTTGTCTGTTATTTTCATTGCAGTATCCCCAGCCTTTAGAATAGTGCCTGGCAAGTAGGAAGTACTCAATAAATACTTATTGAATGAGTGTATAAATGCTTTGCTGTTGGAAAGATGTATAGGTGGGTGGGTGGGTGGGTGGATGGATGGTTGGATAGATGGACGAATGATGGTTGAATGGAGGGTAGACGGAAGAACGGAGAGAAGGTAGGAGAAAGTTGAATGGATAGATGGTGAGGAATGGACTACAGGTGAATGGTAAATGGATGGACAAGGGGTGAATAAATAGGTGGGGAGATTTAATCCATTCAGCTACTATTTAGTGAGCATTTGTCTTGTGCCCAGCACTATTCCAGGTGCTGGAGACACACTGGGAGCCAAACTGGCAGGTGCTTACAGTGTAGGGAGGGAGACACACACTAAATAATTAAAAAAAAAATACATTCATAATTCTAAATTATAGTATGTGCTATAAAGGAAAAGAATAGGCTGCTCTGAGAGAGAATAATACGGCTGAGTGATGGGAATGGGCCATGAGTGGGCTGATGGAGGTGGGTAGGACTCGGGCTGGGCCACTGTGCCTTAACGGTCTGGCCCAGCCGCTTGCAGCATCCATGTCCAGACCCGGGGCCTCTCCACCCCAACCCTCAGCTCTGACCTCAGCAACCCTGTCCTGCTCTCCCTGCACTGACTCAGCACCTGCCCCAGCCCAGCCCCAAGGGACCTGCTGGCTCTACCTCCCTCCCCGCATCCTGCTGAGTCACAGTCTTATGCTAGTCAGGAGGCAGATCCATGGGGTCACCCGGTCAACCCAGCCCCTGGGTCATCCTCGACCTGGGAGGAGCTAAGAGGACCAGAAGGGAGGCCATCTGGTGCCAAGCTCTTGATGCCTGTGCCTGAGCACCGCTCTCTTGGTTCTCGAGAGAGTGCCTCTGACCAGGCCTGGGGCTAGAGCTGGCTTTATCTGGGGCCTGGGGTGAGGGGTAATAGATTAGAGCTAAGTCTGTCTGCAGGGCTATAACTCAGTCAGGAGCAGGAGCTGGAATTCAAGTCAGGGGTCAGGACAGGAAAAGTTGGGTGCCAGTCTGTGACCGAGTCAGCACTCAGTTTGGGGCCAGGGTCGGGATTGAGCCCTGGCTAGGGGTAGTGATCAGGGCTCAGACTATGTCCAAGGCTTCAGGTCAGAGTTCAGTCAGAGTCCAAAGTCAGGGAATAGGGCTCAGTCTATGACCAGAGTCAAGGATCAGGACTCAGTCAGGGTCAGGGAGGGACTAAGTGGGTGGCTGGGCTCTGGACTCCTTAAGGAGCACCTTCCAGCCTGAAGTCCCACCGTCCAGGCAGAGGAGCAGCACCCGCCCCAAACCCTCCCCTCCATCCTCTCACCCTCCCCAAGTCATTCTCGCGGGGCCAGGCCTGGCTGAGTGTCCCCCACAAGGCCTAAGGTTCTCACTCTGGCACCCCAGGGGGCCGGGGGGTTGTGGGGGTAAGGGCCAGGGCAAGGCTCTGTGCTTGACCCAGGAGGGCCCCTTGCGCAAGGCTTTCTGATGCAACTGGCTGCTAGCTGAACACCTCGGCACCTCCCCACCCTGCACCCTGCAAGCTGTTCTCAGAAAGGGAAGGGCTGGACAGTGCCCTGGATTGAACACACATAATCCCCTTCCTTCCCTGGCCCTGGTGGCTTCAGGGCCTCAGGGAGCGGGCAGGAAGGAAGGCAGGCAGGGCCGGGATCAGATGACTCAGCAGGTCAGCTGCAACTTCTGTCGGAGGGGGCGGATCCGGGGCTCCCTCCGCCTCCCAGCTGGAAGGTAAGGGACGGAGTCAGGATCCCGGGAAGTTCTGGGAGCCCCATCCAACACATTCAAAGCAGCAATTATGTGGTTGAGCCCAGAGAGGTACTCGAGAGCCCAAGGTGACCCGACTGTCAGAGGCAAGGTCACAACCGAAACCCAGCAGTCCTCCTGCCAGCTCTAGCTCCTTCCACCTCAGGTTGGGGCGAGGACCCCTCCCCCTTGAGGAGGGCGTAGGACTTCCCCAGAACTTTCACCCAAAATGGGCTTTGGAACCACACAGACCTGGGTTCAAACCCCAGACTTGCTGTGTGACCCTGCGTGGGCTACTTCTGCCGTCTGACACGTGGTTTTCTCACCTGTGAAAAGAGCGTAAATTCATCCTCAGCCCACAGGGTTGTGGTCAGGATTACATGAGAAAGAAGATGGACAGCCCAGGTTGCCACATGGGGCACACTCAGAAGATGTGTCCCCACCTCTCCCTTCACCCTTAGCTCTCAAGAGGTGAGTGTTGGGGGGTAGGGAACAGGGGAGGTAGGGGTCGGGGTAGAGGCGGCAGCCTGGGCTCCGTGGATGTACTGGCCACTTGTCACCGAGTGCTTACTATTGCCAGGAACTCTTGTAAGCGCCTTACCTCTATTAACTCATTTAACGCTCCATTTAATCCAATAACAGTTCCCAATAACAACAAGCAGTTTGATAACCCCATCAGGAGGATACCACTATCAATTCTACTTCATAGATAAGGGCCCTGGCTCTCGGGGCAGCTAAGTGACTTGCCCAGTGTCATACAATTAGGACAGGCCAAGGAGGTCCTAAGACAGTGGACAAAGACCACCTGGACTTCGAGCCAGTTAGACAGGCTCCTAATCCTACTGCCCGCCTCACTCCTTAACCAGTGATGTCACCTCTCTGAGCCCCAGTTTCCTCATCTGTCTCCAGGGACGAGAACAGCAACTTCGTGGGAGGGGTGAGGATGGAGCGGGATGATGTGAGGAAGCACCCACACAGGGCCACGCTGGATCCACGGGCCCGAGAATCACATTCTTCGTGAAGAAAACCCAGGCCCGCAGGGCCGACCTGGTTCACCCAGCAGGGCCGTGGCCGCCCCTGGGCCACCTCTGGGCAGATGCTGTGCCCAGGCACAGGGCTTCCTGCCTTTCCTGCATGAGCCAGATTCAGATGCTGAGGGAGTTCTGCAAAGCCCCTGGGAATCGTTGGTGAACGGGGGGTGCCCGGTGTCCTGATGAGGGCTCCCCAAGAGGAGCCTAGGCCTGCAACTCCTGAATCACCCACTGCCTTTCCCAAATTGCTTGGCCCAAATCCATTTACGCATCTGTATTATTAGTTTCTCAGTGTTTTTCTCTCAATCAGCTCATTTTAAAAAACTTAGGTAAATAAAATTAAAATGGAAAATTTAGATACTGACCTCAAATGGGAAACCACTATCATTTCCCATAAGGAGGAAGTCACCATAAAATGAAATACAAGGAAAGCCAAATAAGATTCTTTGAACCTAGTAAAATCCTGTTTCTTGCTGAAGGCTCTGAGTTGCTCTTTATTCCTGAACAAGTGAGCCGTTAAAGGTGGAGAGGCTGTAAAACGACACTTCCTCCCCTCGGGACTGGAGGAGCAGGAAGAAAATCAGAAGGAGATACGGGTGTCACCGTATGATTCAAAGTTTAATAGAGCCTTGAGATGCTCCGACCCCCTGGCATCCTCCCTCTGCTGGACATGTCATCTCAGAAAACACTGACTCGTCCAACTCTCTCTTCCTACTGTACAGATAAGAAACTAAGGCCCCAGGAGGGGAAGTGACTTGCCCACCATCTCACAGCGTCAGTGGATTCAGCCAGACCTGGATCTAACCAGAACTCTTTCCAAGGTGTCGTTCTACCTTCGTGGGGAGAATTTACGAAGTCGAAGGTTCTAAGGACACCAGTGGTGGAATTTCAGGCGTTAGGCAGGCACCGGCGAGGGGCTGGAAAGGAAGGAGGCAGGCGTGGCCGCTCACATGGCCGTCCACGGACTCCCACCGCCTCTCCTCCCGTGGAGCTCAGCCCTCCGAGTTCCTCCTCTCAGTGCTGAGGGTCAGCAGAGCTACAGCAAATAGAAACACAGCCTGCTGGGCTCAGGCAGCCTGGTAGAGGGGCTTTCTCAGCCTGGACAGAAGGGAATTCATGAAAGCCAGACTCTCGACCCAGGAAAGTGCACATTTTTGCATTTAGTTTGGAGGAGTTGGTCACCATTTATTTTCTCTCCCTTTAACAAGTGCTTATGTATGCCAGGCTCTTCCCAAATATTAAGTCATTTAATCCTCATGACAAACCAACGAAGGGGGGTGCTATTATCATTCCCATTTTACAGATGAGGAAACTGAGGCATGGAGAGTTTAAGTAAGTTACCCAAAATCTTGCTACTCAGAAGTGGTAAGATTTGAATCCACGAAATGTGGTTTAACTGTAACAAGAGGCTGCCTCCATGCATTTAATCCTTAGGACTACAACGCAAAGAGGGTATAATCAATCCCATCCTATAGATGTGGAAACTGAGGCTCAAGGCTCTGTGGCACTTATGTTGTAGACCCCTCAGACTCTCCGCTTCCTTGCTCTGCTCCCTAGACCGTGTGCCAGGAATTCTCACTCTAGGGCTGTGCTACTCGATATGGTAGCCATTTGCTACCTGTGGCTCCTGAGCATTTAAAATGCGGCTGGTTGTGACTGAGGAACTGAACTTTCCATTTTATTGAATTTTAATTGTAAAACAGGTAGCATATTTTTTCCATTAAACCCAACGGAATTGTTTTGGTAAGACAAGAGTTCACTTTAACCACTGACAATTTAGCTTCCACGCTGATTTTGTCCAAATCAAGTGTAAAACACACGTGAGATTTTGAAGACATTAGTATGAAAAAAAAATTTAGATTATCTCGTTTATAATTTTTTATCTGTTGAAATGATAATATACTAGATACATCGGACTAAATAGAATATATTGTTAAAATTAACTTCACCTGTTCCTTTTTGTTTTTTAAAGATTGCCCCTGAGCTAACATCTATTGCCAGTCTCTTCTGTTTTTCTTCTTCTCAAAGTGCCCTGCCTCCCCCTGCTACATAGTTGTAAATTCTAGTTGTAGGTCCTTCTGGTTGTGCTGTGTGAGACACCGCCTCAGCATGGTCTGACATTCGGTGCCGTGTCGGCGCCCAGGATCCGAACGGGTGAAACCCTGGGCCTCTGAAGGGGAGCACATGGACTTAACCACTCAGCTCCGGGGCTGGGCTGGCCCCCTCACCTATTTCTTTTTATTCTCTTTTAATGCATGACTGGAAAATTTAAACCACATATGCGGCTTACCTTATGTTCTATTGGAAAGTGTTGGTCTAGAGAATTGGGATTTGACACCCCTATTTGTAACAAGGCTCCCAAACCTGGAGTCTAAGCCTAGGATGCGGTTCCAGTGATGATCCCCACAAGTCTAGGGGGAGGCCACCAGCTTGCAAAAATTGTGAACTGTCCCTGAACAACGTGAGCACTAGAGGTAGCTGCCCCAGGTTTGAATCTCAAATCTGCCTCTTACAACAAGCTGGGTAAGCCCCTCCTCTTGACTTATCTGTAGAATGAAGGTGACAGTGCCCATCTCATGGTTCCTTAAGTGCCTCAGGGCCTTTGCACTTCCCTTTTCTCTGTCTCCCCTCATATCTTTGCACTCCTTCTCTTCCTTAGGATCTTGGTTTAAACATCCCCTTTCCCATTTATTCAAGAAAATTCATGACACTTAGGGGCTGGCCCGGTGGCGCAGTGGTTAAGTTCGCATGTTCCGCTTCTCAGCGGCCCCGGGTTCGCTGGTTCAGATCCCGGGTGTGGACATGGCACTGCTTGGCACACCATGCTGTGGTAGGCGTCCCATGTATAAAAGTAGAGGAAGATGGGCACGATGTTAGCTCAGGGCCAGGCTTCCTCAGCAAAAAAGAGGAGGACTGGCAGTAGTTAGTTCCGGGCTAATCTTCCTCAAAAAAAAAAAAAAAAAAGGAAAAGGAAATACATGATGCTTACAATCTATTTTAAATTATCTCGGTTATTGATTTTATTTTCTTGATAACGATGTGTCTACCCACTGATTTATAAGACCCCCAAGGGCAGGGATGGGTCTGACTTGTCACTGCGGAGTCCCCAGCATTTAGAGCAGGGCCTGGCACAGCATGAAACAAAGTTAGGAACGTGGGAGCAAACCCAGGCAGTGCTGGCTTCACAGAGGTGCACAGAAGACAACCCTACGGCTGGGCTGCGCGGCCTCCCAGTGTGGAAGGTGAGTTCATTCATCCCTCCTGGCAGGAGGGTCACCGGGTTAGATGAGATCCCAGAAGCCCCTGGGGTGCCCTGAGGGCTCTGAGATGCAGGCGAGCTGGTCTCTGGCTCCCTGGAGCCAGGGAACAAAACTCCACCCGCCTCCCTCCAACCTCTGCCTGGAGGAGTTATTTTTTGACAGCGGTGAATTCAGACATCAAGATCTAAAAGGAATTTCCAAGAAAGGTGCTGGACCCCTGGGGCTGCACAGGGATGTTCCACCAGACAGCAAGTGGCACCAGGGCCTCCGAGGCCTGGGCTGTGAGTCCTGTGACAGGCACCTTCCCCTCTCTGAGCCTCCCTTGTCTCCGCTCTATTTACTGAGCACCTATGATGCGCTACACAGTTTTAAGCGTTTCACATGTATTGACATTTAATCCAAGCAACAACGTATGAAGTGAGGACTATCATAAGCCCATTTTGCGGAGGAGGAAACTGAGACAGGGTTTTAAGTAGCTTTCCCGAGGTAGCTAATGGGTCAGGGCAGAGGTGGGGTGCACTCTCAGGCAGGCTGGTTGCAGGATGCTTGCTCTTCACCACCAGGCTGCACGGCCTCTGTCAAATGAGTGCTGTGAAGCCCACGGGACCTCCGGCCTCCCCAGGGCGCAGCGCTGGTTCTTTTGAGCCCACAGCCGGCTCCTAAGCCTGTGTTCTTTGCAAAACCCCAGGGCTGCTTTCGCAAAGCGGTGCCCCTGAGTAGAATGGGGGGAGATGGAGCTTCCTGCCCGCCCTGCGTTCTTCTAAAGGTTTAATAAAGCCACGGTGGGTGGGAAAGTGCTTGACAAACGGGGAAGCACCTGCGAAACTGTCCCGGTTTGCTCTCTCCCCTCAGCACCCTCCTGAGGAGGGTGTTCTTCCCATTTCACAGATGGGGAAACTGAGGCTCAGGAAAGCAAAATGCTTTTTCCGAGGTGATAGGAAGCGTCAGAAGCTGGCGTCTGCGCTCAAACTTCGGGCGCGGGGCGGGAGGGGCGGGGGTGGAGACCAGACACCCCTAGAGGGCGCGAGAGGCCAGGGGTGGCGGGCGGCGCGCGGAGCGAGCGAGCGGGCGGGGCCGGGCCGGGGCGCGCTCGGCGGTGACCCCGAGGGGCGGGGCGCGGCGGCTGGTGCAATCTCGGGCCCGAGGGCGTCAGGAGGCGGCTGATTAGCTCAGGTTTACATCACCCGGGCCGGGGCCGGAGCCGGGCGCCCGGCGTCCCCGCGACACTCGCAGCGGAAGCGCCGGCGGCTCCGCACGCGTCCGGCTGCCGCGCAGGGGCTGAGCTCCACCGGATCCCGAGCTCCGGCGCGACGGACCGGCCCCCGGCCGCCTGGGGGGACCCCGGCGACTCCGAGCTTGGGCGGCGGCAGGACCCCCGCGCACGCGGGAGCGAGGTACCCGGCGGGGGACCGGAGAGAGGACGGAGAGCGGGCGCAGGGGAGCCGGGAGCCGCGGGGCGGCTGCGGGTTGGTGCGTGGGAGACACACACACACACACCTTTTAACAAATCCCGCCGTCCGAGGGCCGACCTGGGCTGAGTGTTCCCATTGGGTCTCAGGTGACACGGCCCTGCAGGGCTTGGACTCGCCCGAGGGTGGCCGACTCGGGCTGGGGCGAGAGTGCGCCCCCTCGGAGAGTGGCATTTGTGTCCCCGGGGCAGAGGGGGCCGGAGACTGAAGTGTCCGGGTGTCGCCCCGATACGGGTGTGCGATTGTCTGTTTTGTGTGAGTGTGAGGAGGAGGAGTTGTGTGGTTTGGTGCGGGAGGTCTGTGTGCGGGGGGCCTGGTTGGGAGCACTGGGCGACTGCGTGTAGGATCTGTGTCACTGTGGGGGGTGTGTCTGTAGGGATCTGCGGGGGTCCGCGTGAGCCTGTGGGGTCCGAGTGGGGATGGGTTTCGGGGGTCTGTGTCTCCGTGGACCAAGCGAGCTGTGGGAAGGGCTGGACACCTGGTGGCAGGTGTTGGCTGTGCGGGGACACGGTCGGGGCAGGGCTGGGGTGCCCGGGGTGGGGGCTGGGACGGGTGCACTGCAAGTGCGAGCCAGGATGCAGCGCGCCGGATGCGCGACGCCGGCGCGGTGCAGCTCCGGCTTTGCGCGTTGGACCGGGCGCGCGTGCATTCTGTTCCTGCTGACAGTGTGTACCGTACCTGCAGACTCCGGTGCAGGGGGCGAGGGCCCAGGTCCGCCCCTTCTCCCAGCCTGGGGCCCAGCCTCCTGCCCTTTGCCTCACCCCCTCCCAGGCCCCCCTCCCAGCACCCCTCGGTTTCCGCTGAACCTTCTTTCCATGACACGACACCGCTGCTTCAGCTCGCACCAGAGGAGCCAGGCTGCCGGGGGCGGGGCGAGGCCGCCAACTGCCTTCCGCGGGGTGGGGGTGGGGGGGCGTGTCAGACTGTGCGTGTGGCCTCGTTGGTATCAGTCGTGCGGTCGTGAGTGTGATGGAGGGCTGTGTGGTGTGTGCCTGTGCGCTTGCCCTGGAGGGTGAAGTGTATGTCGCTTAATATGTGTGTCCCTCTCTGCCCTGGATGCTTGGACAAAGTGAGTTTTTGGGGGGCGTGTGTACACCTGTCTGCCCTGGGTTGTGTGTGTGTTTGGTATGACTCGCTCTCATTCCGTGCTGGGGGGTGTCAGGGAGCAGCAAGAGGTAGATGTTAGGGGCCACCTCCAGCCTGCAGCAGAGATTCCAGTCCTGCAGTGTGGCCTTGCTGATCTCCAGACTCAGTTACCCCATCTGTCCCATGGAGCTTATCCCAGACCAAGCAGGCTCTGCGGCATGGATGGGGCCAAGCAGCCTGAGTGCTGATGTGGGTCCCCCCACCCCCAGAGCCTCTCCAGGGAGTCCCGTGCTTCTCAGGGCACAGAGCAGCCACACAGCCAGGGATCATCCTGTGTGACTCTCAGAACAGCCCTGGAGGTGAGGGGCGTCATCCTAGCCTCGACCCTGGGGTGATTTCTGAGCCTCTCAAGGGTAGCACTTAAGCGTCTTCAGCCATGAATGACAATAATAACAGTAACAGACCGCGGTAGTGACCATTTGCTGACGCCTGCCCTGCACCAGGGCCACTCGAATTTATTAGTGTTTTCATTTCATCATCACCAAAATCCTATGGGCTTTGCATCCTGTTCCCACTTTACAGATGAGGGAACTGAGGCTCAGGAAGGTTGAAGAATTTGTCCAGGGCTCCCCAGCCAGGATGGTTCTAGCCAGGATCAGAACCCAGGAGTATCTGACTACAGCTACGCCCACTGCATTCTTACCATCAAGGCACATGGGCTTGCACTCGGGTGGGGGCTCCCTCCTCCCAGGGCAGCCGGGGCAGCTGGGAGCAGCGTGACTGGAGAGGCGGTCCTTGGTGTGCGAAGCGACTCTGAGTGTGTTTCCCTGTTGATCCTGCCTGGGACTGTGGGAAGGACTCTACCTGGGCGGAAGTCCATCTCCCTCGAACCCCGACACCCGAGCTCCTTGTCCCCCATCTGGAGCCTGAATGGGCAGATGGGTGCTGGAGAGAATTTTTCTACGCTGACTGCCGCTGCCCTCTCCTCCACCCACCACACACGCAGTGATACAGCTGCACCGGGGGTCCCTCCTCCACAATTGAGTGAAGGAATTTGGGGGCCAGTGACCGACCCCCTGCTCCCCGGGAGAAACTGAGGCGCCTGTGGGACTGACTTCACCGTGGACTCTGATTCGGGTAGCTCCTGGGCCATCGGGCAATAGTAGATAAAGAAGACATACACTCTGTCTGTTTTGAAATACTCAAACAATAAATGAAGGCAGAATCCTCATTTTAAAATACTGAAATTGAAAATTCCCTTGCCTCCCTACCAGATCCCTTCCTGCCCTCGCAGCCTCCAGGAGGCCAGGAGCTCCTGTGGCCAGTGTCGTCTGGATCCTTCCAGACCTTTTCCTGTGCATTTGCACACCTACATATACACCAATATGGAGATACCTCATTGTATAAGCTGGTGGGGCTTTGTTTTTTGAGGAAGATTGGCTCTGAGCTAACATCCGTGCCCAACTTCCTCTATGTTTTATATGTGAGATGCCGCCACAGCACGGCTTGACAAGCGGTTCATTCATAGGTTTGCACCCGGGATCCAGGCCAGCGAAGCTGGGGCCACCAAGGCAAAACGTGCGAACTTAACTGAACTTAACCGCTGCGCCACCAGACTGGCCCCGATGGTGGGGGTTTTACATAAATGAGATCATCTTGGGTGTGTTGTTCAGCAGCCTGATTTGTTCCCTTGATAACATATCCATTCCAGAGCGTTCATTCATATGTACATTCAGGGCTTACCTCATTCATTCATCATCCCTCATTACCCTTCCCTTCCTCCGTGCCTCCCTCCCCCTCATAGCTAATAGCTGCCTACACTACAACACTCAACAGACTGAGTGCAAAGTCTCTCTTCCTCCCTCTCACAACCACCAAGCCCATCTCTCCACTGTACCTTTTTTTCTGTTTTCACTTAACGGTTCACTCTGGAGATCTTTCCAACTAGCACATAAAGAGTTTCCTCAATCTTTTGAATGGCTGCAATTGTTTCACGTGTGGATGAAGAATAATTTATTCAACCAGTCCCCTAAGGACGGATGTTAAGTTCTTTCTGTCACATGGGCTGCAGGAATAATTTTGTACTTGCATCATTACATCAGCATGTAGAGAGCATCCTGGCCCTTTTTCAGAGCTGTATAGTATTCCACTGTGTGGCCATACCATGATGTTTAACCAGCTTTCTACTTCTGGACATTTGTGGGTATTTCCTGCCTTTTGCTATTAGATACAAGGTTCTTCTGATGAACAGCCTTTCACGTATTTAATTTTTTGGCAAGCATTTTAGTTGGAGGATAAATTCCCAGAAGTGGGACATGCAGTCAAGGCTATGTGCGTTTGTTAGTTTAATACACACTGCAAATCACCCTCTGTAACGGCTGGGCCAATGTACCCTCCTGCCAGCAGGGGAAGAGAGGACCACCAAACAGCCTCACTTAGTGCCTTTCTCTCCTTCTTTCTAGATGCAAGCTACCCCTCTGGCTGCTCCTGCGGGTGCCCCCTCCAGGAAGAAGCGGTTGGAGTTGGGCGATGACCTAGACACCGAGGGTCCCACCCGGAAACAAGCTCGAAGTGGGCCCCAGCCCAGGCTGCCCCCCTGTCCACTGGCCCTGAGCCCACCCCCTGCTCCAGTCCGTGCCCCTGTGGGGACCACTGCCTCCCGGCTTGGGCCCTATGTCCTCCTGGAGCCTGAGGAGGATGGCCAGGCCTACCGGGCCCTGCACTGCCCCACAGGAACCGAGTACACCTGCAAGGTACCTGCCCTCGGGGCCACTCTCCCCTAGTGTCACAGGGGGCCTGGGAGGGGTCTTGGCTCCAGAGGATTGCCAGGGGCAATATAATATAATATAATATATGAGATATAATATAAGGGGTCTTATATTAATTTATTCTTGTGTTTATTGGGGAAGCAGCCCGTGAGCCCCCAGCTCTCGGTCAAGCTCTGGGCTGGGCTGAGACCAGAGAGGTAAAGCAGACAGTCCCAGCCCTGGAGTAACTCAGAGCATAGGCCCCACAGTGTGATAACTGTTGCAGGGGTGGAGCTTAGGGGCCCTGAGAGCACAGTGGCTTCTCCTCTGTTGTATTTGGGGGGCGTGGGGCGGGGGGAGTCAGACAAAGCTGAGTAGGAGTTAGCAGGAGAAGCGGGAGAAGCGAGGTCCGGGCAGCGCCCAGAGGAGAGAGCATGGCGCTCAGAGATGGAGAGGCCTTCCCTCTGGCCAGAGTGGAGAGGGTGTGCAGACGGGCAGGAGAGGAGGCTGGCAGCCGCCGGCGTGAGCGCGTTAGGAAGAAGCTCCCACGGGGCTGTGGGGAACCTTGGAAGACATGTGCACAAGGGAAGGGTGAGATGTGGTGGAGTCAGGTGTCCTGGGCCCCTGCAGATCATTGGGCCTACCCTGTGGCCTTTTTATGGATGAGAAGACTGAGGTCAAGAGGGAAGAAGGGCCGTGCAGGAAGCCTGGCTCCCAGGGCAAGGTTCAGGGTTCTTTGTAGAAATCAGGAGATGGGAAGGGTCAAGGTCCCCTGAGCATCCAACCACACAGGACACTGGCAGGTCGCAGCCCAAAAGCACAGAGATGAGAGATGAGAAAGGATGATAGGTGTTAACTGTGCGCCAGGTACTGCGTTGATTGCTTAGTGTGCATAATCTTTTCTAATCATCACACAATCTATGAGGCGGTTACTATTATTGGGCCTGATTTATAGATAGAGGACACTGAGGCTCTGAAAGTTGAGGTTACTTGCCACATCACAGAGCCAGGAGGTGTCAGAGCTGAGATTGGGCCCGGGCGGACTGAGCCCAGAGCCGTGCACCTCTTGCTGGAACAAGGGCAGGGGTGAGAACATAGGGGAGACCCAGGTGCACAAGCACAGGGGCAGGACGGGGGCTGGGTCCCCTTGGATGCACAGAGAGGCAGAAGGACTTAAGCCTCTGACTGGGGGCAGCAGCGGCTGCCTCAGCTCCTGCTGAGGGGGGGCAGGGGGACAGATGTGGGCATATGGTCCAGCCACCAGCCTTACCTGGGCTCTGGGCTGCCTGAGGCAGGTCCCCAGGGCTTGACCCCAAGTGCTCTCAAGAACCCCTGGCCTCTGGGTCCCCTTCCTGCAGCCTCACAGGTTCTTTCCTGTTCCCACTGGGGAGGGAAGTCCACGCTGAGAGGAATGACAAAGCATGCTTTCACGTGGCCCCAGTTACTCCGCAGCATTTCAGGGAGTCTGCTGGGATGTGCTGGTCCCCACACCAGCGTGAACCGCAAGGGTGACCTGCCAATTCCACATCGCCCAGGGTTTTCTGGTCAGTGTGTAGAGAGAGCAACATCGTGTCTTTGTAGATTATCGCCTTATTCATTAATTCCACCAGCCTTCAGAGAGCACCTGCGTGTGCCATGCCCCGCGCCGTGGTTCAGAAATAGATAAACTTCTGCTCTCATCAAGCTGACGTTCTAGTGGGGGACACGGACAATAAACAAGTGAAGAAGTAAAACATAGCAGGTGATCATAAAGCGGCTGTGCAGAACGAGCTAGAAGCTGGGAGAGAAGGGAAGGGGTTAGGGGTTCAGGCGATTTTAGCTGGGGAGGTCCGGGGACCTCTCTGAGGAGGTGACGCTGGAGCAGTGACTTGCATGAATTGAGGGAGCCAGCCCTGTGGCTATCCAGGCAGCAGGAAAAGCCAGCGCAAATGCACAGAGGCAGGGATGTGCTTGACCTAACTTTTAAAAAAGTCTCTGTTTTTGAATTATTTCCTCCATGCCACCACAACTGTTTTTTTTTTTTTTTAAGACATATGCTGACATTTTTTCCCCCATGGATTAAATGTGTCTATGCTTTGTTTATTTTTGTTTTCTTTGTGGCATAGCCAAGATAACATGCAAAAGGTTTAGAGTCAGACTAACCGAAGTGCGTATACGAGCCCTGCCGCTGTGTGGCTTGCAACAAGTCGCTTTCCTTCTCTGAGCATCTTCTCAGGGCTATGGCGAGGTGTCTGTCTAATGACCATAAAGCCCCTAGCACATTTCTCCAGACACCCCTCTCACCACCGCCCCTCTTCCCACCCGACCCCATTCCAGCCATACTGGTATTTGGCTGGGTTTCTAGAGCAGCTCAAGCTCTTTCTTGCCTCAGGGCCTTTGCACTGCCTGTGCCCCCCACCTGAAGGCTTATCCCATGAGGAGCATCTCTGATTCATTCAGCTCACTTCCTCAGAGTCCCTTCTGGACATACTTTCTGAAATAGGTGCCCCCTTCCAAAATATTCTCTATTCTAGCATCTTTCTAAAGGGTTGGTGCGACTTTCTAAGGCCAGCCCCAGGCTCCATGCGGTCCCCACCTCTGCTCACCGCTGTGCTCCACCCACAGGTGTACCCGGTTTGCGATGCCCTGGCGGTGCTGGAGCCCTACTCACGGCTGCCCCGCCACGGGCACGTGGCCCGGCCCACCGAGGTCTTGGCGGGCACGCGCCACCTCTACGCCTTTTTCCCGCGGCCCCACGGGGACATGCACAGCCTGGTGCGCCGCCGCCGCCGCCTCCCGGAGCCCGAGGCCGCCGCGCTCTTCCGCCAGATGGCGGCCACTGTGGCGCACTGCCACCAGCACGGTCTAGTCTTGAGAGATCTCCAGCTGCGTCGCTTTGTCTTCACTGACCGTGAGAGGTAAGTGTGGCCACAGAGACCTCACCCACAGGCACACCGGAGAGTGGGCCATCATGGGGAAACTGAGGTTCGGGAAGGCGGAGGACCTCATGCAAGTTCTGGGAAAAGGTTGACCCTCTCCTATTGGAGCTCCTTGCGGATGGAGGCTTGCCTATGGGGATGAAGAGCAGGGCTACACTGGGCGACATGGCCTGGATCCCTACAAATAGGAGCCAGGCACTGTTATTGTCCCCATGTGGCAGGGGAGGAAACTGAGGCCCAGGGAGGTCAAGTAATGCCCAAGACCCCACAGCTAAACAAAGAGTAGAGCTGGGATTTGACCCCAGATGTGACTCCAGAGCCAAGTCCTAATGCGCTCTGGGAGGCGGGAGGCCGGGGTGGGCTCACTCCTGCTTCCGGGTGCCCAGTGTCTCTGGACCTCAGCTTCCCCATTGGTAGGGGAGAGGGCTGGATTGTCACAATGTCTCCAGGATTTCAAGGTCACAGACAGCAGCCAAAACAGGCCCTGAAGTTCACCGCATTGGAACTTTTTCTGTGAAACTGAGAATCAGTGATTTTTGGAACCCGAGGACAGACGGAGACCCTGCGTCCTGTCCCCTCCCTAGACTCCTGGGATGTGCACGATGTGTCGGGGACGCCCCTAGCCACCAGGTCCACATGAACACCCAGCAGGAGCATCGATTTCATTTCAGGATTTTTGAGGACAGGGAGGAAGGTGACCCCACTGCACTTTTTAAAACTTTTTATTTTGAAATACTTTCAGACTTTCAGGAAAGTTGCAAAAATAGTCCAAAGAATTCCTGTATCTCTTTCACCCAGTTTCCCCAAATGTTAACATCCCACATCACCATGGTACAGCCATCCACGCTCAGCAGTTAACCTTGATCTAGTACTGCTAATTAAACCCCAGACTGATTCAGCGTTCACTAATCTCCCACCAAGGTCCTTCTTCTGGCCAGGATCCCATCCGGCCCCCCGCATCCGACGTCCTGTCTCCGGTCCCAGACAGTTCCTCTGTCTCCCCTCGTCTTCCTTGACCTCGATACTTTTGAAGAGGGCCAGTTGCTTAGTTTGTAGAATGCCCTCTACTGGGTGTTGACTGACATTTTTCTCACGGTTAGACTGAGGTTGTACATTTTTGGCAACAACACCCCAGAAATGAGAGGCCCTGTTGGTACATCACAGCAGGAGACCCCTGATGTTGACACCTGTTGCTGTGATGTCAACCTGGATGGATGGTGTGGCTGCTAACGTTCTCCACTGTAAGCTTCCTAATTTACCCTTTGTAATTAACAAGTACCTGGGGTAATACCTTGTACTTAACAAGTCCCTCAAGCTACTTTGAAGTTACGCATATAAATCCTCTGGTTATCCTCAGACTTTCGCCCACTGATTTTAGCAGCCATCCATCTTGCCTGGAGCCGTTATTGCTCTCACGTTTGCCTAAGGGTGATTTTCTATCTACTTCTCTTTCCTTCTACATTTTATACCAAAATGAACATGCCTTTAGGAAGAAGTAGAATGTAAAGTTTATAATGATTTTTAAGCTAATCACAACTTCAAATCATTTTGAGCTTAGGGTGAGGACGAAACCCCAGGCCTCCCCGAGGTGAGAGAACGCTTCCTTCTCTTTTCAAGGCAATAGTTTGAGAAACACTGTGGGTAGAAGGACAGTGGGGTCAGACGGACCTGGGTTCAGATCTTGGCTCTACTTGTTACCTACTCTTTGGCCTTGAACAACTGCTTCACCTGCCTGAGCCTTGACTTCTCCATCTGTAAAATGGGCCGAGAATGCTGACACCTGTCCCCAGACACACACGCCTTTGCTGCGATTCACAGGATCGGTCAGTGTTTGGGAAATGCCAGTAGGCACCCAGGAAGTAGGAATAAGATGAATAGCAGTGGGAAGAGGATGTTTCTTATCAAAGTACCCTGGAGGGCTCCAGGGAGTTGTTTATAGCAGAAGCTGCAAATGGGCTACACACCCTTTTTGTTTTGCTCCACATACATGTTCATTTGTTTTTTTTTTTTTTTTGAGGAAGATTTGCTCTGAGCTGACTACTGCCAATCCTCCCCTTTTTGCTGAGGAAGACTGGCCCTGAGCTAACATCCATGCCTATCTTCCTCTACTTTATATGTGGGACGCCTGCCACAGCACGGCTTGACAAGCGGTGCCATGTCTGCACCCGGGATCCGAACCAGTGAACCCTGGGCTGCAGAGAAGTGGAATGTGCGCACTTAACTGCTGCGCCACTGGGCCGGTCCCAAGTTCATTTGTTTTTAATTGAAATTGGTTGCCAACATTTCAAACACTGAGACTTTTTCATTAAAATATGATTTCTGGCTTCTCTTGGGAAAAAATGGGACCATGGAGCCAGCTCGGGGACCAGGTGAGGGGCTCACAGGGCTGGCTCTGAGCAGGTGAGAGCCAGGGTTCCCGTCCCGTCCCCGCGCCCTGTGGCTGTAGCATGGCTACATGGCTGTAGCCTTCCCCCAGGTTGTGGGAGGGTGGGATGACATGTGTCAGGTAGCGGACCTCACTCGGGTCAGGTACACAGTGGACGGACGCTCCACGAAGGCTGACGGGAATGTTGTCAGTGGTGCCTTGTCAGGCAGGGTTTGTGCTGCGATGTTTGGCACAGTCTCCACTTCCTACTTCTCTTGTTTTATTACCTGCCTGCAGTGTAAGTTCTCATCTGCTTTAAGAGAGGCTTCATGCCCTCAGCCCCCTCGGCCCTCTCCTTGAGGGACTGCTGGGAAATGTGTTCCTCCCAGAGGCCAAGTTCAAATTCAGTGCCTCTGTGACCTTGAGAAATCACTTACCCTCTCTGAGCCTGGGCTTCCTCATCTGTAAAACAGGATCAATCGCCCAGCCTCACAGGACTGGCTCATGTTTGCCCAGTGCGAGCAGGCCCTCGGGAAGTGGGTGCCATTCAGAGGTACAGTGTGGGGTGGTGGCAGGGGTGGTCCCCCTGGAGCTGACCCCTCTGTCTCTCTCCCACCACAGGACGAAGCTGGTGCTGGAGAACCTGGAGGACGCCTGTGTGCTGAGCGGGCCAGACGACTCCTTGTGCGACAAGCACGCGTGCCCGGCTTATGTGGGACCGGAGATCCTCAGCTCGCGGCCATCCTACTCGGGCAAGGCGGCAGATGTCTGGAGCCTGGGTGTGGTGCTCTTCACCATGCTGGCCGGCCACTACCCCTTCCAGGACTCAGAGCCCATCCTGCTCTTTGGCAAGATCCGCCGCGGGGTCTTTGTCCTGCCTGCGGGCCTCTCAGCCCCGGCCCGCTGCCTGATCCGCTGCCTCCTTCGACGGGAGCCAGCCGAGCGGCTCACAGCTGCGGGCATCCTGCTGCACCCCTGGCTGCGGGAGAACCCGACGCCCTCGGTCCCATCCGGATCCCACCTCTGGAGGACTGACCAGGTGGTCCCCAGTGGACCGGGGCTGGAGGAGGGAGAAAGGGAAGCGGGTCTGTATGGTTAGTGCTACCCGACGAGACTCTGAGCTGCACACAGTGGCTTGAGTGTGGGGCGTCTGCAAGCTCTCTCCTGCCGCTTTGAACTGAGCCAAACCTTAAGTGCCTTCTAGGAGGGAGAAGGGAGGAGGCATGTGCACACGTGTGTGGTCCCACGCATGTGCACACGCGCTTGTGCATTCAGCAAGTCCTTCTTGGGAGCTCGCTGAGGGCCAGGCCCTGTTTTGGGGGCTGGGAACACAGCTGTGAATACAAGAGACGAAACTCCTGCTCACAGAGCTGACAGCACTTTTCCATGCCCACAGGGCAGTGTCCACCCTGGGCACACTTAGTGCAGGTGTCCACATCCACTCGTGCTGGCGCCCAGGCACCTCTGTCATGGGACGGTCCCTTTTGCAAACAAACCAGCTGCCTTTGTATCTTGCACCTTTCAGAGAAAGGGAAGCATCTCTGTGCCAAAGGCTCCAGGCCTCTCCCCTGCCACTTAGGGCTCCAGAGCCCAGGTCGTGCTGGGAGTGGTGCCCCCAGCAGCTCTGTCCGCTTGGCCAAAGGATTCTCCATCCAGGCCTTAGCCAAGGATTTGAGCTGGGAGATCAAGAGTGTAAACTGAGGCTGTTCCTCACCTAACTCTAGGAATGGTCTGGAATGAGGAGCCAGACCTGTCTACTTCTGTGAGCCCTGACCTGAGCACCAGAGTTGGGCAACAGGATTAGGCAGTGTGCACCCTGGCCTCCCGGAAAGTCCCAAGCCCTGTTCTGGGGATCCTTGGGGTGCAGGAACCCACATCGTTACTACGGGTTTTTGATGCCATGAGTCTATATTTCTACCTTGTGTCTAATAAAGGAGTTGTGAAATGCTTTTATTCCTCCTGGACAGTTCTGTCCTCTCCTCCCCATCTCTTAGCAGTTTTTCTGCCTCCGAGACGAGCCCCAGTGAAAGGCAGGAGGCCTGTGTGCCAGCCTCAGCTGAGTGGTCGTGAGAACAGAAGCCCCAGCAGCTCCTCCCACACTCTCGCTGCTCCTTCTGGAAGCAGTGGTGTCTCAGGGTACTTTTTGGCTGCAAGTGACTGAAACTCCAAGTCAAAGTGGCTTGAAAAAGAAAGAAATGTATTGCACACAAAGCAAGAAGTCAGCAGGCGGGGTGGGTTCCAGGGCAGGCCGATTCAGCTCTCAGAGCTGTTAGCAAGGACCCAGGCTCCCTGCGCTCATCCTGTCTCTCTGCTCTGTTGTCCCAGGTGACTGCTGGTGCAATGGCCACAGCAGTCCCCGGTGTCACATTAGAGAGATCAAGGACCAGAGGAAGAAGGAGGGTGGCGTTGTGCTGCTCAAGAACTCGGGACTCTGGAGTCAGGCTGCCTGGAATTGGATCCTGGCTCCAGCACTCGCTAGATGTTTGACGTTCAGCAAGTTTCTTAACCACTCCGTGCCTCAGATTCTTCCTCTGTAAAATGAGGGATAATAGTACCTAACTCGTGAGAATTCAATGAGTTATTTTATGTAAAGCACTTAGAATAAATGCCTGGCATCAGAAGCCCTCAGTAAGAGTTAGTTATCGTTCTGGTCCCCATAGCTCTTTCTTGGGATGAGGAAAGCTTTCCTGGAAGCACTCCTAACTTCCTATTGGCCAGAACTGGGTCACGTGCCCTTTCTTGCCCAATCGCCTCTGAGGGAAATGCAGTGGCTAATTAATCATGCCCATCCTCCAGCTGTAGGTGGGGGCAGCCTCCCTGAGGCTCATGTCACCTGTGTCAGGAGGGGGGAGTGACACTTGAACAAAATCAGATTCAGAGAGGGAGGAGAGAGTGGGAGAAAGCATGAGGAGGAGAACTGAGATGCTCCGGTCAGCGGCCTGCCAACTGCAGACATGTGAGAGAGGCCATCCCAGATCATCCAGGCACCAGGCGACCCTCCAGCTGACGGCAAACGCAGAGGTCAGTCAGGCTGGCCCAGACCAGAAGAACCACCCCACTGACCCACAGAAGGATGAGCTCAATAAAATGATTGTTGTTTTAAGGCACTAAGTTTTGGGGTGTTTTGTTATGCAGCAAACGCTAACTGACATAGACAGGAACTAGTCAGCCTCATCGCTATGCACCCAGCATTGCCTGAAACAGGGCCCAGCTGTGTGTAGGGTCACATGGGGCAGCCCCCAACCTTTCTCCTTCCTCCTTCCAGCTTCCAACAGACCTTGTCCCAGCTCCCTCACAAGCTAGGTCCTTCCCGGCACCTGTAGACCAAGGGAAGCAAACTCGTAGAAGATAGGGGCTGCCAAGCGGCATGAACTGTGCCCACCCTGGACCTACATTACACAGAGACTCACTTACTCCTCACAGCAACCCTATGAGGTAGACGCTCTTGTCATCTTACAGACAAGAGCAATGAAGTTCGGGGAGAGGAGAAGACTCGCCCAAGACCACCAACAGAGAAAATGACTCACCTGGTTTTGCCTTGAAGCAGGAACTCTTGACAAGCCACTTGGATGCAGCCACGTGAAAACTGCCACGTAAAAATGCAAAATCCACTCTTGCCCAGCCGTGCAGGTAGCCACACACCTGACTGCAACTGGTGGGGACTTTCCTGTTCTATTTATGTTCATTCAATGATCATTGTAGGGAAGTTTCACAATGTCAAGTGTAATACGTACATATTACCAGAGGGAGGGACCGTTAGAGATTTAAGTGGGGATTTTCTCTGCAACTGGGAGCTAAACACAAAAGCTCGCATCGTGGCTGGCCCGATGACTCCTTCACGTAGCAATTGGACAACTATACTGAATGCCGACTGTAGGCCAGGCACCATGCGAGAGGGACACAGATGCGGTCCCTGCCCCCAAGGACTCAGTCTAACAGAGGAGACAGGTTAAACAGATAACCACACAAATTAAAACGTTACTAACACCTTGTGGCAAAGGTGGGCATCACCAAATATGTCACGTGCTCCCCCATGTGCCCTGGCCTCCCTTACAGTCACATGACTAGCTCCAAGCAATGGTGTGTGCGTAGAAGTGACAAATACGGCAGTCACTTCCAGGCTGAAGCAATTGAGAGTGGGTGGGCCTCCATCCCTGTCTCTCCCTTCCACGACCACCTTGAGGCCAGGCCTTCCCTCAGCTACAAGACAGAGGAGGGCCACCAGCCCCACACTGGATTTTACTAAGCAAGAAATGCAGCTTCGTGTGCTAAGTCTGCAGCTTGGAGTTAATCTGTCGGACAGGTAGTGTTAATTACCATGACGAAGGGAAATTTGCCAGGAAAATTCTCTCTCCTAGTAACTAGGCTGGATCAGCCTTGGCCGCAGTACAAACCCCAGCGCTCAGCAGTTCACGATTCACTGGTCAGCAGTTCAGGCTGAGCTCAGCCGGGTCCCTCGGGCGGTTGCAGGCAGTGGGTGCCTGGGAGGGGCTGCTGCAGCCCCGCTTCCAGTAGGCAGGCCCTCGGACCCCCGGCTGCCATGGCTCAGCTCTGCTCCGCTCCATCTGGCCTCAGCTTCCAACAGGCTCAGCGCCAACTCCGCGTGGTGGTCTTGGCGTTTCAAAAAGCAACAAGAGAGGACAGATCCCAACGTGCAAGCTGTGTTTGGACCACATCAGCAAACGTCCCTTCAACCAAAGCGTGTCACTAAGCCAGATTCAGGGGGTGGAGAAATAAATGCTCCCTCTTGATGGGAGGAGCTGAAAATAATTTGTGGCCTTTTTTTCTTCAATAGACGACATGAGATACACTTGATCTAATAAGTTGACCAGTGTGTCCCTAAAACCCACCCTGCAGGTCAGGCTGTGCGCTACCCCCCTCACCCCCGCAAATGGCTTGGTGTCTGGGGCCTCAGCCTGTTCCCCTCCTCTCCGTGTGGCTAAGCCCTGCCCATCACTTGAGGCTGGACCTGGAGCCTCTTCTGACCCTTGTCAGAGCAGGGGCTCTCAGCTGCATTTGCTCGTCCCTGCATCAGTCCCCTGCATCAGTCCCCTGCATCAGTCCCCTGGGGTGTGCGTTTAAGACGCAGATCCCCGGCCTCTTCCCACACCTAGTGAGTCACAACGTTCTGCACCTTAACGAGCTCCCTGGATGCTGCTGCTGAGCATCCGACTTGGAGAACCTCTGTATTTGGAGAAATCCTGACTCCTTGGGGCCTCAGAGCTCATTTCAGCTCTTCTCTGGGCCTGTTCAACCCCAGCTCAGGTGTAAATGGGTATAACTTCTACCTGCCTGGGGTGCTAGGATGGGCTCATAGGTGTGAGAGGGCTTTATCCGAGGTCAGAATCTGAGCCACCACGACATTTGCACCAGCTTCCTGGGGAAAGACATGCAGCCCCTCCTTCATCACCCTCTCTCTCCTTACCCGGCTTTGTGGTTCTTTACAGCACGCAGCACCGCCTGGCAGGACGTTCTGGATCTGTTTGTGTATGTGAGTTTCCTAAGGCCAGGGACTATGTTTTGTTTACAACTGTCTCCCCAGCTCCCAGAACAGTGCCTAGCACACAGAGGTCCCCAATATTTGTTGAATGACTGAATGACAGTGGTTGCTATGCCGATCCTACAGGTCTAGGGCAGAGCCGGGACGCTCATTAAGGATGGTTAATGTTTACTGAGCACAGACTACGTGCCAGGCACGGCTCTAAGAGCTTCACATGCATTATCTCATTTGACACATGATAGCCAGCCTCTAAGATGGCCCTCGATGATCCTCAGTGCCTGGTATCCATGCCCTGGCATAGTTCCCTCCCACTCTGAGCTGTGCCGACCAGTGTCACTAATTAGGATATCATGAAAATGATGGAGTATGACCTTTAAGGCTAAGTCAAAATATATTATAGTTCCTGCCTTGCTCTCCTGGATTATCTGCTTTGGGGAATGCCAGCTGCCATGTCACTAGGACGCTCAAGCAGCCCTCTGGAGAGGTACAGGGGGCGAGGAGATGGGCATCCCGCAACAAACCACCACCAGCCAGGCATACGAGTAGGGTTTCATGAAAGTCTATCCTCCAGCCCCAGTCAAGCCTTCAGATGACTGACGTCCCAGGCAACATCTTAACCGCAGCTCGTGAGAGACCTTGAGCCAGAGCCACCTAAGACACTGTTCCTGAATTCCTAACCCACAGAAACTCTGTGAGATCTAGATGTTGATTATTGTTTAAGCTGCTAAGTTTTGGGGCAATCTGTTACGTATCAGTAACCAATAGCTGGTAGAGATGCTCACAACAGTCCTATGAGGGAGGGACCATCATGATCACCATTGTACAGAGGGGGAAACCGAGGCCCAGAGAGGGGGAATCTCTTGTCCAGGGTCACACAGAGAGCAAACGGTGGGACTGAACACAGGTTTGAATGACTACAGAGTCTACCCACTGGGATGAAGGATGTCCAAAGTGAATGACAGCTCTGCCCTCGAAGGGCCAAGGCTAAGATTAGAACATTTGGAAGAATATATCTGCCCCAAGTACAGACTTGTGCGGGTGACCTCAGGGCTGAAAGGAACACGACCATCGTGAACCGGCAGGGTCAGCAGGAGAAAGCAAGGCAACAGGAGTGAGAACCAGCAGAAAGAGACACCCAGAGTTCAGATAGTGATATCATCCAACACAGATTATGAAACAGAAATGTTTACTGTGCTTAAATAAATAAATACCAACCTGAAACTATGGCCGAAGTATAGGAAATTATATCACGTGACAAAACCGATTTGGACACTCAGTAGAACTTCTAAAATGAAAAATATCATAACTAAAATAAAAGATTCAAAAGATTTAGATTAGATGCGGCTAAAGAGGGAATTAGTGAGAGAGAGGTCCGACATCAATCACAGATCCAGGAGACTCCATACATTTTCACACATAGACACATCCTGGTAAAAACGTAAAAGACAAAGACAATGAAAAAATCTTAAAAAGCACTCAGAGGAAAAAAATCAGACAGATTACTTTCGAAAGAACAGTGGTGTAACATGGATGAACCTCAAAAACATTATGCTAAGTGAAAGAAGCCAGTCACAAAAGACCACATATTGAAATAATATAAAATGTCCAGAATAGGAAAATCTGTCGAGACTGAAAGTAGATTAGCGCTGGGGTCACGGAGGGTGGGAGATGGGGAGTGTCTGCTAACAGGTCCAGCGTTTCTTTAGGGGTGATAAAAATGTTCCAGAATTAGATTGTGGTCATGGCTGCTCAACTCTGCAAGTGTCCTAAAAACCATTAAACTGCACACTTTAAGTGGGAGGATCTTACGGTATATAAATTCTCTCTCAGTAAAGCTGCTGAAAGGGAGAACAGGAGTTTGACTGACAGACAATGTCTTGACTGCAAGCATGGAAGCTGGAAGGCAAGGAACGCCATCTTCAAAGGGCCGAAATGCCGGCTAGAATTCTATACCCAGCAAAAATGGATATCAACAATGAGGCCTCAATAAAGCCTTTTCAAACAAAAACCGAGAAAGTTTGTCACCAGAAGTCTCTCCCCGTGGGGAGTTCTAAAATAGCCGTTCTTAAACTTGGCTTCTCATTACAAACACCAGAAAGCGTTAAAAACTCCTGACACCTGGTCCCACCCCCAGAGACGCTCGATCAATTGGTCTGAGAGTGGCTCGGGCACCAGGATTTTTAAAAACCCCCCAGGCGATTCAAATGTACAGGCCAGGCTGAGAACCTCTGTCTTAAGGGATGCCTTTCAGGCTAAAAGCAAGTGAGGGCAGATGAAAATCTGAGATTTCTTCACTCATTTAACACACAATCCTTGACCACCTGCTATGGGTTAGGAACTGCTGTCGACACCAGAACACAGTGGTGAGCAAAACAGACAAGTCCCTGCCTCTGGAAGAGGGAAACAGACAAAAAACAAACACAAAAACAAGATAAGTAAGTAAAATATGCTGTTGGATAATAATATATGCTTTGGAGAAAACATGAAGTCAGGGGGCCAACTGGTGGCGCAGCGGTGAAGTTCACACGACCCGCTTCAGCAGCCGGGGTTCACTAGCCAGAATCCCGGCTGTGAAGCTATGCACCGCTTGTCCAGCCATGCTGTGGCAGGCGTCCCACATAAAGTAGAGGGAGATGGGCACAGACGTTAGCTCAGGGCCAGTCTTCCTCAGCAAAAAGAGGAGGATAGGCAGCAGATGTTAGCTCAGGGATAATCTTCCTCAAAAAAAAAAAAAAAAAACCCAAAACCAAAAAAACATGAAGTCAGGAAGTTGGATACGAAATGCTGGATAGATGTGTGTGCGTGAAATTCCAGATCGGATGGCCAGGCAAGATTTTTGAGTAAAGACCAAAATAAAGGGAGAGAGCAAGCCATGAAGATATTTGATGACAAGTGTAAAGGCCCCAAGGCAGGAGTTTGTTTGCCTTGTTCCAGGACCCAGGAGGCCTGCGGGGCTTGAGGGGAGCCAGCTAAGGAGGGAGTAGTCAGAGAGGCAGACGAGGCAGTCGGCAGGCCTTGGGGAGGACCTCGGCTTTGAATGCGATGGGAGCTTTTGGGGGTGTTTTGAGTGGGGGAGTAACATGGTTTGATTTACGGTCTAACAGGACCCTGCGGCAGCTGGGTGGAAAGTGGACTCTAGGGGCCAAAAGGAGAAGCAAGGAGCCCAATGCGGAGGCTGTGCAGGACACCAGAGCAGAAATGGAGGAGGAGCAGGATGCGGCGTGGAGGAGACGAGAGGGGACAGATGCTGGATCTGTTCTGCAGGGGGTGCCTACAGGACCTGCTCATCTCCAGGATGAGGGCGGGAGAAAAATGAAGGGAGGGGGAGCCTGGCGGAGGCGAAGAGCTTCCAGCCTGTGCGGGGCAGGGGGACAGTGACGCCGAGGGGTAGCGCCGGCTGGCTAAGGGCGGTTCCTGAGCCCGCCAGGCCTGGATGCAAACCCGGATTGCTTGGCCTCGGGTAGCACAGAAACACAGCCTCCGTTTCCTCTTCTGCGAAGAGCCGGCCCGCCCACCCGCGTGGCTGCGGCCCAAGCCCCGCCCCGCCCCCGCCCCTCCCCCTGCGCGGCGCTGCAGCCGCGGCCCGGCGGGTGAGTGCGGCCCGGAGGGGGTCACTCCCGGGGGTCACCCGGGACCCGGGGCCCGGAGGCGGGGCGGGGGCGGCAGGGACTGCCTGGGGTCTGCCGCCGCCGGGCGGGGGTCTGGACCCCGCGACATCCTCCGCCCCACTTCCGGGGCCGCCACTTTCACTTTCTCTTCCGCCGGCGCCGCTCTCCTGCCCGCCCCCCGACGGCCGGGCCCAGCGAGCGGGGAGCTGGGCTGGGATCCCCGGCGCCGGGGCGCCCCGGGCTCTCCTCCTCCCCGCCAGGCCCGTCCTGTTCCCTCTGTGGCGCGTTGCGGGCTTGCTCGGTCCCGCTGCCCTCGCACCTCCCACGCGGCGTCCCGGCCCGTGCCCCAGCCCAGGCCCGATCCCCGGTCCCCGGGTGGTGGGATGCTGCCCGACTGCCGCCGCCGGGGACGCCGAGGTGCAGGGAGGGCTGAGTTGCTCCTGGTCGCCCGCCCTCTCCCAGATGACCGGCGGTAGCATTTCCCCGGAGCTGCAGCCCCGCCTGGGGGGATGGGCGCAGCCGCGCCAGATGGACGAGAAGACCAAGAAAGGTGGGCACGTCCTGGTGGCGACTGGAAACTTCGGTGGGGAGGTGGGCCCGGCCAGGACCCGGCCTCCCCTGCCCAGCAGGGCCTGGGAAAGGGGCCTTTGATCTTGTCCTCCCGCTGCCCACTTGCCCCTCACTTTCCTCCCTTGGGGCCTGGTCGCTTCCACAGACATCTTGTCCTTCATTTATTTGAGACCCCTGAGGCCTTCGGTGCTGAGATGGGGTGGGGGACGCCCAGAGGACACAGGGCAGTTGAACTTGGAGACCTCCCAGGCCGGTGGGGGTGACAGACCTCAGTTGACCTGCATACCGGGGTCATTGCCTCCCCTCTTGCCTCGCCTACGCAGCGCTGCAGAACACAGGTCAGGTCATGTGCCACCCGCTGCAGACCCTCCTGTGCCCCTGAGTTCTTAGATCAAAGCCGGGAGCCCTTGGCTAGCACCCAGGCCCTGGGCTTCCGGCCTCACGGTCTCCCCCGTTAGCCCTCCCACGCCCTCTGCCTGAGCCCCTCTGGCTTCTTTCTGTTCTCATCCAACAAGTTCTTGCCCAAGGCCTTCCCCTTGCTCTTCCCTCCGCCTGGAACACTTCCCCACCTGGGTCCTGACCTGTCCAGCTGCTCCTTCAGGTCTCAGCTTCAGTGTCACCTCCTTCTCCGGGCCTTCCCTGATCTCCTTATCCTGGCCGGCATGGGTCACAATCTGAATTTTTTTCTCTCTTGTTAAGTTCGTTAATTATCTGTCTCCTAAATCAGCTGGGAGGTCCATGAGGAAAGGGACCCTGTTTATCTTATTCACTGCCAAATCCTAGTTTCTGGGACAGTGGCTGGCACACAGTAGGAGCTTAATAAATGCTTGTTAGATAAATGAATGGAAGTATGGAGGACCCTGGGAGTGGGAAGGAAAAATGAACCCCAGGGGGAGGGAGGGGGTGCGGAATATCAGAGAAGGCCTCCCAGAGAAAGGGACTTTTAAGCTGGGTGCTGAAGGATATGTAGGAGTTCACCAGGAAGACGGAGAGGAAGCAGCATGTAAAATGGGTCACCTTGTCCCTCACCTCCTAACCCTGTGCTAACCTGCTTCCACTGTGCTGGCTTTCAGCCGAGGAGATGGCCCTGAGACTCGCCCGGGCAGTGGCGGGCGGGGATGAACAGGTGGCTATGCAGTGTGCCACCTGGCTGGCAGAGGAACGGGTGCCCCTGATTGTGCAGCTGAAGCCTGAGGTCTCCCCAACACAGGACATCAGGTGAGGAGTGCATGGCTGGCCACAGACTTAGGGCTTCCTGAACTCCAGTGGGCTGCAATGTATTCTTGCCTATAGAACAGTTATTCTTTTTTTTTTTTTTTTTTTTTTGTGAGGAAGATTGGCCCTGAGCTAACATATGTTGCCACTATGCCACTGGGCTGGCCCTGGAACACTTACTCTTAATGACAGGTTCTGGTGTCAGGAGACTTAGCTTTAAAGCCCAGCTCTGTCACTAATTAACTGTGACATCTAGGGCTCGTCACTTCACCTCTCAAGTTTCAGTTGTTTTCCTTTTAAAAATGGGGCAATAATAGCAGCTACCTATCTCCTAGGGTTGTTAGGAGGTATATTAGGATGTTAGGCCTCATACAACAGAAAAAAACATGACAACAGTGGCATAAACAAGTTTGATGGCAGGCAGTCCAGATGTGGGGCTCTGCTCCCTGTAGTCCTCAGAGACTCATGCTTCTTCTGTCTTGTTATTCTGCTATTCAAGGCTTCCATTCTGAGGTTCACCTTATGGTCCAAAATGGCTGTTCCCGCTCCAGCCATCATATCCCCATTCTTGTCAGCAGGAAGGAGGAAGGGAAGAAGGGCACCCCCTCCCATACTCCCCTTAAGAGCGCAGCTCAAAAAGTTGCACACACTTCTTCCACTTAATTCCTGTGGACCAGAACTTACTCTCACAGCCACACTCAGCCTGAAGGGAGGCTGCGAAATACAGCCAGGAATCCAGATAGAATTCCGGAGGATGGAGAGTGGATACTGTTAGTCCTTGCCCAGGAGGCTTAAACTGGATGCTGAACACAGCCCAGTGCCCGGGTCATGTTAGTCACTCAGTGAACATGAGTATTTATCTTGTGTTCCCCTGCTTCTTTCCTGCTGCATGGTAAGACAATAGTCGTAGAGTTTCTGATTTTCAGTTATCCTGGTAGCCCCCATTTGATTTTTTTTTTACCAGCTTTATGGAGATATAATTGACAGGCCATACAGTTCAACAATTTAAAGTGTAGTCTTTAATTTTAACTTTAATTTAAAGTGTAGCCTTTGCTACAGTCAGAGCTGTGCAGCCGTCACCACAGTCAAATTTAGATCATTTTCATCACCCCATAAAGAAAGCCTGAACCCGTTAGCAGTCACGTCTCATGTCCCTACCTTTCCCCAACCCCCGACCTTAGGCAGCAACTAATTTACTTTCTGTCTCTAGGGATTTGCATAATCTGGGAATTTCATGCGAATGGAATCATACAATAGGTGGCCTTTTGTGTCTGGCTTCTTCCACTGAGCATCATGTTTTCTAGATTCATCCATGTTGCAGCCTGTATCAGAACTTCTTTCCTTTTTATTGCCAAATAATCCATTGTATGGATATACACATTTTCTTTTTTCTTTCTCTTTTTTTTTTTTTTGAGGAAGATTAGCCCTGAGCTAATAGCTGCTGCCAATCCTCCTCTTTTTTGCCGAGGAAGACTGGCCCTGAGCTAACATCCGTGTCCATCTTCCTCCACTTTATAAGTGGGACACCTGCCACAGCATGGCTTGATGAGTGGTGTCTTGGTCCACACCCAGGATCCGAACTGGTGAACACCGGGCCACCAAAGCAAAACGTGCGAACTTAACCACTATGCCACCAGGCCAGCCCATGTTTTCTTTATCTTTTAGTCAGCTGATGGACATTTGGGTTGTTTGTCCTTTTTGGTTAATATGAATAATGCTGTTATGAACATTTGTGTCTGAGTTTTTGTACGGACATGTCTTTTTTTCCAGTTTTATTGAGATATAATTAACATATAACGTTGTATTAGTTTTGAGAGTACAACAGAATGATTTGATGTGTGTATGCATTTTGAAATGATTACCACAGTAAGTTTAGTTGACATCTCTTGCCTCACATGGTTACAGATTTTTCCTTGGGATAAGAACTTTTGAGATCTGCTCTTTTAGCAACTTTCAGATACACAGTACAGCATTGTTAACTGTGTCACCGTGCTGTACGTCGCATCCCCAGAACTTATTTCTCTTATAAGTGGAAGTTTGTACCTGTTGACCACCTTCACCCATTTTCCCCACTCCCTTGCTCCCCACCTCTGGCAACCACCAATCTGTTCTGTTTCTCTGGATTTGGCTTTTTTAGATTCCACATACAAGTGGGATCATACGGTATTTGTCTTTGTCTGTCTGACTTCTTTCACTCAGCATAACACCCTCCAGGCCCATCTGTGTTGTTGCAAATGGCAGGATTTCCTTCTTTTTTGTGGTTGAATAATATTCCATTATAGATTTCATTTCTCATTCTGTGGGTTGTCTTTTTACTTTATTGATGGTGTCATTTGAAGCACAAAAGTGTTTAATTTTGATGAAGTCCAGTTGATCTGTATTTTCTTTTGTTGCCTGTGCTTTTGGTGTCATATCTGAGAAACCACTGCTTCATCCAAGGTCATGAAGATTTATCCCTGCGTTTTCTTCTAAGAGTTCTGTAGCTTTAGCTCTTACATTCAGGTCTTTGGTCCATTTTGAGTTATTTTTTGTATATGGTGTGAGGTAGGGGTCCAGCTTATTCTTTTGCATGTTGGTATCTAGTTGTCAGCACCATTTGTTGAAAAGGCTATTCTTTCCCCGTTTAATCATCTTGGGACCTTTGTTGAAAATTAATTGACCATAAATAGGAAGTTTATTTCTGGACTCTAATTTCTACCCCATTTATCTATAAGTCTGTCCTGATGCTGGTACCACACAGTTTTGATTACTGTGGCTTTGTAGTAAGTTTTGAAATCAGGAAATGTGAGTCCTGCAGCTTTCTTTTTTAAGATTGTTTTGCCTCTTCTGGGTCCCTTGAAGCTCTGGTTGAATTTTAGTATCAGCTGGTCAATTTCTACAAAAAAAAGTCATTTGGGATTTTGATAGGGATTGTGTTGAACCTGTAGATCGATTGGCCATTTGATTTTAAATAAAATACTTACATATCCACTTCTTGATATATTGACTTGAGACAGTACCTGTGCTGTCTCTTTGTTTTGAAAAATGAGGAATTTAAGGTACTCATCTCCCACCTCTCTTCTTCCTGACTTCCTGGTTTTAACTGAGGTGTTAGAGGAGAAGCTGTCCAGGTTGACTCCACTTGATCCCCAGAATTAAATAGCGCTGTAGTTTCTGCTGTGTGTAAAACATACAGCACGCAGCTTGTTTATAGCAGCTGTATTTGTTAATGTCCTAACATAATTTAATGAGCTGTTAGATCAATCGATGAAACAGGAGTTCGAAAAGAGAATGTTTCTATGAAAACTAAGTTGATTGCTTTAGAAAGACAAATAGAGACGAGTCACCAAAAAGAATTATCACTTTAGGGTGAGACGGTTCTAAAAATATGGTAAAAATCCAGAAGGGTTCTGTACTCAGATGCTTTGCGAGTGTCTGAGTCCTTGCTCCACCCTAAAGAAGATGATTCTGGAAATCATAGACCGTGTATTATGGATATGACTCATACGAAAAAAAAAATACGGAAACTCCGGTCGCAGATTCACACTCAAAGAAAAGCCATTGGCCCTCCACCTAGAGCTCAGCCAGTGAGTGTGCACTTGTGACTTCTCAGTTAAATTTAAGCGTCCCAGGTTCGCAGCTGTTTTCGCAGTTCTCTGCTTGCGTGAGTTTCCTGCTTAACTGAACACCGCTGATCCTGCTGACATTGGATACGTGGGCTCCAGCTGTATTTTCTTGTTGTTAAGGTTAGAGCTTTTAGGTTTCATTTTCTAACTATAATTAAGGCTTCTATTTTTGCCTCTAGGTCGATTCTAAAAACATAAACCCACTAAAATAGCATTTCTAGTATTTTGATCGTGGAAATGCTCTTCACTGCAGAATCGGTGTGGGGAGGCACTGGTGTTCCCCAACCCCTGTGTCTGGGAGGAGGATGTTTTGAAGGTTGTGATCTAGTCCTTGGTTTAATTTCTTTTTGGTTTTCTTCCATCCTCCTGCCTCAGACTCAGCTAGCCTTGTTTCTTGTCTTTCAAAAACTTTTCCTAAGGAAAAGTAGATGGTGGATTTGTACGAGAGTCTTTACGTGTCTAAACATTTCTGTATTTTGTCCTCTCGCTTCATTGATAGTTGGCTGGGCGTTGAAAATCATTATTCTGAGGAATCGTGAAGGTATTTTCCAGAGTATCTTAAAGCAAATCTCAGATATTATTTCATTCATAAATACTTTGACATGATTTCTAAAAAATATGGACTTAAAATAACCTCCATACCATTATCACACCTAAAACATTAACATTAATTCTTTAATATCCCCTAATATTGTTTATATTCAGAGTTCCCTAATTATCTTGTTAATGCTTTTTTTTTTTAAGATTGGCACCTGAGCTGAGGTCTGCTGCCAATCTTTTGGGGGTTTTTTTCCTCTTTTTCCCCAAAGCCCCCCAGTACATAGCTGTATATTCTAGTTGTGGGTCCTTCTGGCTCTGCTATGTGGCGTGCTGCCTCAGCATGGCTTGATGAGCGGTGCTAGGTCTGTGCCCAGGATCTGAACCAGCAAAACCCTAGGTCCCTGAAACGGAGTGCATGAACTTAACCACTCAGCCATGGGGCCGGCTCCTCGTTAATGCTTTTGATAGTTGGTTTGTTCCAATCAGGAGCCAAATGAGGTCTACACATAGCTTTTCTTAATGTTGTCTAAGTCTCCTTTATTCTCCTTCTCTATTTTTTTTTTTTTTTGGTGAGAAAGATTAGCCCTGAGCTAATGTCCATTGCCAATCTTCCTCTTTTTGCTTGAGGAAGATTGGCCTTGAGGCAACATCTGTTGCAAATCTTCTTCTTTTTGCTTGAGGAAGATTGTCCCTAAGCTAACATCTGTGCCGGTCTTCATCTATTTTGTATGTGGGACGCCACCACAGCATGGCTTGATGAGCAGTGTGTAGGTCTGCACCCAGGATCTGAGTCCCAGGCCACTGAAGCAGAGTACACAAACTTAACCACTATGCCACCAGCTGGCCCCTCTCCTCTCTCTTTATGTCCTTAATTTTTTTAAGAAACCTGGTCTTTCACCTCCAGAATTTTCCCACCTTCTGGATTTCTTAATTGCCTCCTCATGGTGTCATTTACTCTCTCTCACTTTCCTCGTGAACTAAAGGTTAGGTTAGTCAGGAGTCACTTTTAAATGTCCAGGAGCTGTTCCTCATTTTCTGGTTGCTTCTTGCTGGTCTTGCCTACTGGATGCAGCGTTTTCCCAGATCTCTCTGACGGTGCCGAGTAGACTTCACTGTTACTGATCTGCACCCCACTTTATCTCTGTTTCCTCTGGGATCACTTGTGTTTTTTCATCTTTGCCCTTCCTTTTCATTGTTTGGTCTTCCGAAAACATTTGAGGATCCTTGAGAAGGTTGGTGTTGAAATCCACTTTCTCTGGAATCACACCGTTCAGATTGCACTCCTGCCTCTAACGATTAGTGCTTATTTGGCAGTCATGGGACTGTCTGTGCCTCATGTTTGTATCTGTAAAATGAGGATGATAACAGTACCTGCCTCGTGGGTTTGTTGAGAGGATTGAGTGAGTTAATACGTGTTAGGTGCTTCGAAGGGCCCTGGCGTAGAGTAAGGAGTAACTGCCCGTGGTTTGGCTAGGGAGCAAGGGAGAGGAGGATAGAAGAGGCTGGCGGGGAGGGGCCGGATCAGGAGGCCCTTGTATGCCTCAGTGAGTGTGGATTTTATGCTCAGAGCAGGGTGGAGCCGCTGGAGGGGCTTAAGCAGTGGCTCCTGATCAAGGAGGAAGCCCAGGGGTGTGGGAATCCAGGAGAGGCCCCAAACCCAGTTGGGGGGTCGTGTGTTTGCACGCACGTGCAGGTGCATGCACAGGTGTGCAAAGATGTCCCTGCCTATAGCTGGTGGCTGAGGTCGGACCTGCGGCCAGAGCCCTTGCCCCACCCCCGCTCCTCTCCGCAGGCTGTGGGTGAGCGTGGAGGATGCTCAGATGCACGTGGACACCATCTGGCTCACGGTGCGCGCTGACATGACCGTGGCTTCCCTCAAGGACATGGTGAGTGAAAGGGCTAGAGGGAAACCCGGGGGCGGGCGCTTCTCATTTGCTCCGCGTCTGTCTACCCTGGTGTCCCTTTGTCCCTTCCCGCTCTCCGTCTCTTGGGGACCCCTCAGGTCTTCCTGGACTACGGCTTCCCGCCCACCCTGCAGCAGTGGGTGATTGGGCAGCGGCTGGCCCGGGACCAGGAGACCCTGCACTCCCATGGGGTGCGGCGGAGCGGGGACAGCGCCTACCTCTACCTGCTGTCGGCCCGCAACACCTCACTCAACCCGCAGGAGCTGCAGCGCGAGCGGCAATTGCGCATGCTGGAGGGTGAGGCTCTGCTCCTGGGCCGCGCGGCCTGGACTCCGGGGCGGGGGGCGGTGGGGGGCGGCGGGGGCGGGCAGGGGCCGGGGGGCCGGGGGGGGGGGGGGGGGGGGGGGGGGGGCCCTCATCCCTAGTGAAGAAGACAGGTCCAAGGACACCCCAGGAGGGAGCCCCTTCAGGAACCATTCTGAGTCCAGTCTTGGCTCTCAGGAAAGTCCCTTCCGGTCTCTGCTCCTGTTTTCTAAGTCTGTAAACCAGATACGATGATAATAATAGCTAGTGTTTATTCTAAATTTTTTACTTCTTAAATTTTGAAATTTCAGACCTACAGAAAAGTTGCAAAATTGTACAAAGAATTGTACAACAAATTCCCATGTACCTTTCACATGGAGCCCCCAAATATTACCATTTACTTTGGCTCTATCATTCTCTTTCTAAAATTATTTATAAAAGTTATTTGTATATGCATAAATACTTTTTTTTCTGAGCTGTTTTGAGAGTAAGTTACAGGCATAGTGTCCTCCCCTAAATAATTGTGTGTATTTCCTTTAAAAAACAAAGGTCATGTCGTACTTTACCACATACAACTATCAAATTTAGGAAATGAACGCTAATACAGCGCTATTTTCTAATCCGTAGATGGACTTCACTTTGACCAGCTGTCTCACTGGTGTCCTTAGGGCACAAGCCATGGCGTCTGCCGCCTCCCTCAGTCTGTCAGTGTCTGTCTTCCCCTCCCCTTGACTCTCCCTGTGCTGAAGCTTGAAGAGTCCAGGCCACTTTGGTTTTTTGTCCCATGTGTCCTCATGCATGGATTCAGATTCAGTATTTTGGCAGAACGCTTCAGAAGTCTCTTTGTCCCTCCGGGTGCATCTCTTCAGGAGCACAGGTGTCGGTTTTTAGGCAGGATCTTTAAGCCGGACGACACAGGGGCCTTCACGGTGGAGGAGGGACTCCGACCCTGTGCGAGGTCTGGGCCCCCTGGCAGACCCGAGGTGCAGACTCCTCCAGGGAGGCGGGAGAGGGTAGGAGGAGGAGTCAGTGCAGGGTCCAGGGTTCCTGGCTCGCTTAGGGTGTGGATGAAATGGGCTGCGTGGATCTGCCACCCCCTGAACCCTCCTCCCCAGATCTGGGCTTCAAGGACCTCACGCTGCAGCCGCGGGGCCCCCTGGAGCTGGCCCCCCCGAAGCCCGGGGCGCCGCAGGAGCCAGGGCCAGGGCAGCCGGCCGCCGCGCCCGAGCCCCCGCCGGTAAGCTGCCGCCGCACGCTCCCCGCCCCCGCTGCCCCGCGCGCGCTCACGGCCGCTCTGCCCCCAGGTGGGCTGGCAGTGCCCCGGCTGCACCTTCATCAACAAGCCCACGCGGCCCGGCTGCGAGATGTGCTGCCGCTCGCGGCCCGAGGCCTACCAGGTGCCCGCCTCGTACCAGCCCGACGAGGAGGAGCGCGCGCGCCTGGCCGGCGAGGAGGAGGCGCTGCGCCAGTACCAGCAGGTGGGCGCGGAAGTCCCCGGCCAGACACCTGCACACTGGACGGGGGAGGCGTAGGCCAGGAAGGGAGGCACCTCCGCATTGCCGCTCCTCTCCCATTGCTGCCTTGCCCCTCATGACCACACCACTGGCGGTGACCTTGTACTTGACTGTGACCCGCTCTGTCCTGGAGGTCATCCTGTCGCTGAGACCCTGCTCCCTGGCTGTGACCATATGTCCTGCCCCCACGTGGGCTGTGGCTCCGCCCCTAGCTTTGACATACACAGCAAAATTTTGCACACAAGTGTTCTGGCTGTGACTCCAACACCCAAGCTGTGGTCCTGACCACATCCTCATCTGCCACCCCTCATCTGCCTGTGACCTGGCTCCTGCTCCACTCAGCCATGACCTCACCCTGGACCCTACTACTCCTGACCCCCATCCCTCTGCACCTGTGGCCCACCCTGACTTCCTATGACCCTGGACCCGCCCCCCCCCCCTCCCTGGGGGGTTAACCCTGCCCTCTGCCCCGCCCCATCCCATAGCCCCGCCCCCTATCAATGACTCACACACTAGTTACACAGATACCTGACCCTGAGTGTTCCCCCATTCTGATCAGATGCCCTCCATGCCACACCTGCATTCCCCTGGGACCCAGTGCTGTCCTTGCCCCACCCAGACCATGACCTCACTCCTGGTCTCATCTACAGTCTTGGCCGGGACCCTGTCCTCTGTACCCTAGCTTTATAACCCCCCACCCCCCGTACCCCTGACCTCCTGTGTGACCTTGGCCTGCCTCCACCCATGCCCCCTGGCCCCCGGGATAACCCTGCTACCCCAGTCTTCTGGATCAGACCCTGGCCCTCTGACTTTCCCTGCCGCCGTCGCTCCCTCGCCTGGCTGGACCCCCGTCGCAGGCCCCACTCGGCCCTGCCTCGCCCACCCCCTGCCCCTGGCTTCCGGCCTGGCTCCCTGGCCACCCCACCCTGACCCGGGATCCTGAGTCCCCCAGCTTCGCCCGCCCCCTTCCTGGTCTGACCCGCCCCGCGGCCCCGCCCCGTGTGCCCAGCGGAAGCAGCAGCAGCAGGAGGGGAACTACCTGCAGCACGTGCAGCTGGATCAGCGGAGCCTGGTGCTGAACACCGAGCCCACCGAGTGCCCCGTGTGCTACTCGGTGCTGGCGCCCGGCGAGGCCGTGGTGCTGCGGGAGTGTCTGCACACCTTCTGCAGGTGCGGCCCCCGCCCCCGCGGCGCGGCTCTAGGGCTCTACCGCCAGGTCAGAGGGCTGGAAGGGGGTGGGCCTGTGCTCTTCCATCTTAGTGGACGCCCGAGGAACCTGCGAGGTAGGCGCTCTGTCCCGGTTTTGCAGAGGAGGAATGAGAGGCACAGAGAGGCCAGCACCTTGCTCAAGACCACACAGCTCAGGCGTTCTGGCTGTAGAGGCTATGCCCTTCACCGCAACTGGCCCAGGCCGTCGCCCTGGCAGCCTATGCCACCCCGGCCTGCGCCTCGGCGGGGTGGGCGTCCTTCCCTCTCTGAGGCTCCTCTGCTGGCCCGTTGGCCCCTGGGCTGTGGAGAGCAGGGCCTCCTCCACAGCAGCAGCGGCAGCCGTGGGGTCTGTGCTGGGCCTGGGGTTCCAGAAGTGGACAGAAGGGCTCAGTGCCTGCTTTCTGCAGCTTACAGCCAGTGGGGAGGCAGAGTAATCAAGTACTCACTGATCTAATTGTAAATTGTGTCAAATGCTAATACCAGTGGCTTTAAGGCAACAGGGGCCCTGGTTCCGGAGGGGTCAGGGAAGCCTGTAGGAGGGTGGCAGTTGAGCAGAGACCAGAGGGTCTGGTGTGGGTGTGTGCCTGGCCTGTTTGTGGCAGCAGAGGGTCAGGGTGACCAGAGCAGAGGGTGGACAGAGGGGTTAGGGAGGGCAAGGCACCGGGGCTCTTGGGAGCTGCACTGAGGGGTCGGGTTTGCATTTCGTGGGACAGGCGGGGATGGGAGGCTGCTGGGGAGGATGCGGCCACTGTGTGGAGAGTACGCTCTAGGGGCGAGGAATGAGGAGGCCCCTGCAGTCCTCCAGGCGAGGGGTGTCAGAGACCTGGACCCGAGCAGTGGGGCGGCAGTGGGGTGGACAGAAGTGGAGGCCATGGTGATGGGTTGGCAGGAGGGACAGGGAGGAGGGAGGTATTGAGGAGAAGCCCACCTGGGGTCAGACGTCGCCATGGGAGGGGTGGAGTCCTGGGGGATGGGGCCCAGATGATGCTAACTTCCACCCACCCCCTCCCCCAGGGAGTGTCTGCAGGGCACCATCCTCAACAGCCAGGAGGCTGAGGTCGCCTGCCCCTTCATTGACAACACCTACTCGTGCTCGGGCAAGCTGCTGGAGAGGGAGATCCGGGCGGTAAGGGCCGGGGGCAGGCACACCCTGAGCTGGCCGTGGGGACTGGCTCCGAGAGCCCGTCTCAGACAGGAGACACTAGAGAGCTCTCCCTCCTTATGTGGAATGCTTGGGCCCAAGCAGGAACAGAGCGGGAACTGGAGGAAGCAGCTAGTAAAGAAACCACCTCTATGAAGGGAAGACAGCAGAGGGGTTAAGAGTAGGGGAACTCTGGGCCCAGGTGGCCTGGGTGACCTCAAGCCAGAGACTCAGGCTCTCTGTGCCTTGGTTTCTCTTCTTGGTCAGTTAGGGTTGAAGTTAGAGTTGGTTTCTATTTCCAGGGTCGTGAAGATGACAGTAGAGGATCTGTGTAAAGAACTTAGAGTAGTGCCCGACACACGGTAAGCCCTTGTGTTAGTTAGCTTTTGCTGTGTAACAGGTCACTCCAGACTTAGTAGCTTGAAACAGTCACTATTTATTTAGCTCATGAATCTGCCAGTCAGTCCTTTGAGTCGTTTGAGCTGAGCTGAGCCGGATGATTGTTCTGGTCCACACTGGGCCTGGCTGATCTCGTCTGGGCTTCGCTGGTGGCTCAGCCATCGTGGACTCGTTTATCTGCCATGGCTGGGGTGATTGGGCCTCTCTCCACTTTGGTCTCTCGTCCACCAGCAGGCTGGCCAGGGCCTGCGCACGTGGTGGGGGTCTCAAGGGTCCAGAGCAGCCAGAGGGGAGCCCCAGCGCAAGAGTGCTTTCCCATCTCGTGCTTTTCTCACTTGCTGTTGTCCCATTGGCCAAAGTGGGTCATATGCTCAAGCCCAGAGTCCGTGTCGGGAGGGGACCACCCAAGGGTATGGCATCAGGGAGACATGAATAAATCCAGCAGTCTGTCACAGTGCTGTGATGTCTGCATGTGTGCGTTTGCTATGGTTACTATTATTAATGTTGTTGTTATCAAGTCTCTCCCTGGCTGCTGTTGATCTTGAGCAAGTCCTCTCCCTTCTCTGGGCCTCTGTTTCCCCACCTGTAAAGTGGACTGCTGGGCCTGATTCATGGTGTTTAAACTGCTGGGGAATGGCCTTCCCAGAATTGGGCATCGGGCAGACCGCCCCAGGCCCGAACACAGAGCCCTGGTCCTCCCCGTCTCTCCTGCCTCTCTCCCGTGACCAGCTTCTCCTGAGAACGCCCCTGACTTCACTGAGTGTTTCCTGGAGCCCAGAGGGTTCTGCCTTAGGGGAGACAGAAGAGGTGGACGGGCCTGGACCCCGTCACCCCCACCCCTGCACCGAGAGCAGCCTGCGTTTACCTGTTGTCTGAGGGGCATCTGAGAAGGGCGGCTCCGGGTGGTCGCCAAGGCCTCCTCGCTCAGGCCTGGAGAGGCCCCAAGACAAGGATCATTCCTTATGGCCCGGCACCCACAGCCATTGCCCAGAGGTTTTCCCTCTGGGGTCCACCCGTGCCAAGGGGCATTGTGGTGGGGCCAGAGTTCATGCCAAGGGGCTGCAGGCCCATGTTTCCCTAGAGGCCCTGGGAGTTGACCTGAGCTCAGAGTGACCTCAGAATGGTCAAGTGTAGCAGAGGAAAGGGCAGGGAGCAGCAGAGTAATGCACTGGAGGTTGTTTTTACCAGAGCAGAAATCAAAGAGAAAAATCACCCATCACCCCCATCCCAGCAAATCCCCGATTGCACTTGCCCGTTTCCTTTGGTGTCTCTGGGCGGATGTGATTTTTTTCTGTTTTAAATCAGCCCTATTAAGGTATACTTTGCACACAGTAAAGTGCACCCATTGTACGCGTGCAGTTGGATGAGTTTGGACAAATGTAACTCATGTAACTGCCACCTAATCAAGATACAGAACAGAGGCATGAGTCCTCCCTCATTGTAACCAGCATAGATGTAATAACTTTTGCTATTTTGCTACAAAATCTTTCTAAAGATTATTATAAATCTCTATGTCATAAATCCTATTCATCCCTCTTATTAATCCAGTTTCTCAGTTTGCAAAGAACACTTCAAAGAACATCTCTTCCTTCTTATATATTATTTTCTTAGGATAAACTTGTAGAAGTGGAGTAAGTCCCAAAGAGTCAGAAAGGTTTGGGACGGGTGAAACAGTGTTGCCACACCGCTAACGCAGAGTGCACTGTGCCAGGGTACTAGTTCAACCACATCCGCGCCAGCATTGCTGGTTATTGTGTTTGTCCCTTTTTTCTTTCTTTTTTTAATCATGGGAAGGTATACCTAACACCTTACCATTTTTAAGCATACGCTTCTGTGGCATTAAGCACATTCACATTGTTGTGCAGCCATCACCATCATCCATCTCCAGAACTTTTATCCAGTTTTGAGTGAAGCTTTTAAACACTGAGGGTGATGTGAAGAAAAGCTCATAGGGTTGGACTTGATGGGCTGGGGCTTCCTGGAGGGTGTTTGGTGGCGGGAGGGCCACGTAGCAGGTGTTCTGAACCCGGAGCACCAGGGTGCGGTCTGTTGGCAGCTGCTGAGCCCTGAGGATTACCAGCGATTTCTGGACCTGGGCGTCTCCATCGCCGAGAACCGCAGTGCCTTCAGCTACCACTGCAAGACCCCCGACTGCAAGGGCTGGTGCTTCTTTGAGGATGATGTCAACGAGTTTGAGTGCCCCGTGTGCAAGCAAGTCAACTGCCTGCTCTGCAAGGTGGGGAGGGGACCCACACTGTCTAGTGCCCCTAGTCCTGCCAGGAGCTCACTGCCGTGCAGCTGTGATGCTGGCTTGGTTAGAGCTGCATGTCAGTGACAGGGCCTGGCCTGGGCCCTAAACTGAGCCTCAGCCTGGGACCAAGCCCTGACCCTAGACTGAGCCCCAACCCTGAGTCCCAGACCTGGCACCAGATGGAACCTCAGCCTCGACTGAGCCCTGGCCCGCTACTAGTACTAACCCTGGCCTCTGACTGAGCCCTGATCCCAGTCACAGACCAGCCCCAACCCTGGCCCCAGACGGAGTCTCCAGCCCTGTCCTGAACTGAGCCCTGCCCTCATCATCTCAGTGGTTGACCACTAAAGAGACTGGTCTCGAGAGAGTAGGTGGGTCCGAGCCTGGTCGCAGCCTGAGCAGCTCAGTCTGCAGCATTGGGCCCACACCCGCGACACAAGCTAGCCAGGGACGAGGGGCTGCAGCCTAGAGGGGAGACTGTAGGGTTTTCTTTGCCCATCGGGACTTAAAATAATTACATATGTGTTGTTATTATCATATGTGGCGATCCTGGCTTCACCCCCTGGTCTCGGTGTCCTCTTCTGTAAGATGGGTGTGTGGTTTACAAAGCAAGGCCCTGTCCGTGACGTTTAGAGGCCTTAAGTGCTTGTGTGGATGCCTGCTCTGCCCCCCAGCTCTCAGCTTTTTAACGCCCTGGGGAACCCCTCACCTCGCGGCCCTCACCCCACTGCAGGCCATCCATAAGGATATGAACTGCAAGGAGTACCAGGATGACCTGGCCCTGCGGGCTCAGGATGATGTGGCTGCCCGGCAGACGACCGAGATGCTAAGGGTGAGGCTGGGTCAGAGCCGAGGTCCCGGAGATTTGAGTTCTGGGAGCTGTTGGGGCCAGGGGCTTCTCGGAAAGGACTGTTGTTCATACAGTCCTGGAGGCTCTGACCTCCTGGTTGTCACCCCATCCAGAGATGGGATTTAGGATGAGTGGTCAGATGGGAGCAGCAGGAAGAGCGTCTGGGTGGACAGAGGAAGCAGCAGAAAGAGAGGAGACGAGGCTGGACACAGCCCGGCCTGGGCGGGGCAGCGTAGGAGAATGACTCCACAACTCCAGAGGGGAGACAGTTTCCCTCCGCGGTGGGGAGGGGGGCCCAGGAGCGGGGCTGGCCACGCAGCTGCCCCAGCCTGGCCCCAAGGTCAGCCCCTGCTCTGCTCCAGTTGATGCTGCAGCAGGGCGAGGCCATGCACTGCCCACAGTGCCAGATCGTGGTGCAGAAGAAGGATGGCTGTGACTGGATCCGCTGCACGGTCTGCCACACCGAGATCTGCTGGGTCACCAAGGGCCCACGCTGGGGCCCCCGGGTGAGTCTTCCGGGGAGCGGAGGGCTGGGAGTCATATGGGGGCTCCCTCGTGGGCCTTGCCTGAGAGAGGGATTGGAGAGCTGTAGCCCCTGGGGCAAACCCAGCCTGCCTGTATTGGTACAGCTTGTGAGGGAAGAATGGTGTTTACATTTTAAATGGTTGGGAAGGATCAAAAGAAGATGATTTCATGACGTGAAAATTATACGGAATCCAAATTTCGGTGTCCATAAGTAAAGCCTTATGGGAGCGCAGCCAGGCTCACGCAGTTCCATATGGTCCAGGGCTGCTTTTGCGCTACAAAGGCAGAGCCCTGTGGCCCACAAAGCCTGCAAGGTCTGGCTCTTTACAGAAGCAGGTGGCCACTCTGACCCTAGAGAACAGCGATTAAGGGTTCAGTCTGAAGCCAGAGCTGGAGTGGCTGGGTGGTGAGGCGGTCACTCCCTTCTCTGAGCCTCGGTTCCTTCATCTGTAAAATGGAGATGACAGCAGGGCCTATCTCAGGCTTGCCATCAGAATCAAATGAAAAAATGCAAGAGAAGCGCCTAGTAGGGTGCTTGTCACATGTGAGCCCTCCGTGTGTGGCAGCTGTCATCTTTCGGGGTGTGTTCCTGGAATTAGGGTCTCCTTGTTAAAACGGATGGAGGCAGAGAGAGCTGCCCTTTTTTCTGCTGCCAGTGTGCTGACCTCCCAGGATATGCAAAGACCCATCAGATCCTTTCCTTGCCCAGGGTCCAGGGGTGGGCAGACTGAGACCACGTAATGGGGCTGCTGTGGGAGCCCAGCAAGGCCCTAATGGCTGCCTGTCAGGTCACTGAGGCTGAGAAGGCCATTCTCAGCAGGGGGACCTGTGTGAGCAAAGCCCACAGTGGCAGTGTGCAGAGGGAGCAGCGCAGGGGGGCATGGTCTTCACTGCCCTGACCTCCTCTTCTCTCCCCCATCCTCTAGGGCCCAGGAGACACCAGTGGGGGCTGCCGCTGCCGGGTGAATGGGGTCCCTTGCCATCCCAGCTGTCAGAACTGCCACTGAGCTGAGGATGGCCCGGTCCCCACGCTGATCCAGCACCACATTCGCAAGCTGCTGTGGGACAGGGCAGGTGCTTTGGCTCTGATTTACGGCCTGGGAGATGCTTCTGTGTTTGGTGGAGATGGGCCCTGGAGAGGCCAAGGCCCCTGATATGCGTGGACAGGTGTTTGCTGTGGCTGTGGCGGGGCCCCACCTGAGCTGGCTGTTGTCGGGGGCTGCGTCTGCCCCAGTGCATTTGCCCTTCCCCTGGGGCTTGCTGGCTAGACCCCGCATCTTTTCTCTCTGGCATCCACTTCTGCCTGAGCCAGCCTTAAGCACAGCCCTGGCCAGAGACCTTCCTGAATGGAGCCTCAGAGAGCCCCGCGAGTCCACAATCTGCCCGTCCATCGCTGCCGCCTGCTGACTGCTGCGCTCACAGCCTCCCACTTCCTGTCGGCTTCCTGGGGGTGACTTTCCTTTGCCTTTGCTGTTGGAGGCCTGGGGTCTCTGAGAATTGCTGCTAATCGTGTTCAGAGCCAGGAGACCCGGCCGTTTCTAAAGCACAGTCCGTCAGGTGCGGCTTCCGCGTCCCCCTTTGCCGCCAGTGTAAGCTGATTAAAATGTTTTTCCAGGAAGGGCTGAGTGTGATGACCTGAGAGGGAGTGACAGGGCCATGGGCTGGGACTCTGCACACAGGCAGGATCCCACGCTCTCCAGGAATTGCAGCAGGAAGTTGATGTATTGCCTGCTGCCACTGGTGGAACGAGGGTGTGACTGAGCACCAGGATCCTTGCACCAGACTTGGCACCCCTGCGCCCAGTTTGAGGGGCGGGATGCTCTTGGATTAACATTGACCCGCACAGGTGGAGTCTGCAGTGTGTCACAAAGTAGGGTCTGTAGATCAGGGTGGGCTTCAGGGGGAGGGAGGGGCCGAGGCCACAGCTATAGGCTGGCGGCTCCCTTCTGGCTTCTCAGTGGCCATCCTGGTGGAGGAAGAGGCATTTCAGGAACAGGTGAAGCTGCCACAGGTGAGGGGTGAGGCTGTCCATCCTAATTTCAACACCTCAGGCAAGACGGCACAGTATCGGTCCAGCAGTATTTGTTAGTCCCTGCTCTGTGCTGGTCAGAGGTTAATAAAACACGGTTCTGGGTGTTTATCCTGTAAGTTTTTACTGCATTGTCTGACCCACCCCCGCTCCCCTGTTGAGATGTGGTATTTGACGGCCAACACGTCTGAGCCCCGATGTGGATCATCATTACGACAGGTGGAGGGAGTGTCTGCTGTTCAAGGCCCGGGCTTCAGGCTCCAGAAGTTGGGGCCTCTGGTTTTGCAGGGGAAGGACTTGTTCTAGCCCCTGGAAAGGCACTGCCACCCTGCCCTTGGATACCAAGACTCAAGAGAGTTGAGCCCAGACACTGAGAGCAGAGCTATGAGAGAACACAAGTGCCTTTCTGCTCTGCCAGCATTGGCTCATGGCAGCTGTCACAGCTGATGCAGGGCACGCTCGGCAGCCTCCCTGAAGGGGCCAGGCAGAACCAGACTGGAGGAAACAGAACAAGCCGAGGAGAGCTGGGCTGAGGAGAGTGTGATGGCACCCAGATCTGGCCAGAAGGCTTGCTTTGACCAGCTCCTCCCGCCTCCCTGTCCTGCCAGGGCCCATCTTCGTGTCCCTCAGGAGCCTGGGCACAGGAGGAAAGCAGAGACCATTCTCTTGGTGCAGAAGGTGTAAACTGGTAAGCCACAGGCTGTAACCAGTTCACCCAAAACTGTTTTAGAAATTTGAATTTGTTGCCAGTACTTTTAAATTGACAGACACTAGATTAAAATTAAGATGCCCAGCTTCTCTTGAAAAAGTCGAGGTTGGGTAATCCTGGGTCCTTGTTTCCACATGGTAGGAATGGTTGAGTCACGTGATTGATGGTGGGTCTTCACAAGGGTTTAGGCTCTCTAGTCACCACAGTCCTTGTCACCCTCAGTACTCACACTGAGGCCTTTCCAGTGCCCTTGCACCGTTCTTTTCCTGATGAGTATTAAGAGGTATTAATGAAGTTTTTTTTTTTTTAAAGATTGGCCCTGAGCTAACATCTGTTGCCAATCTTTCTTTTCTTCTCCTTCTCCCCAAAGCCCCCCAGTACATAGTTGTATATTCTAGTCATAGGTCCTTCTTGCTCTTCTGTGTGGGATCCTTCCTAAGCATGCCTTGATGAGTGGTGCTATGTCCACGCCCAAGATCCAAACCTGCGAAACCCTGGGCCGCCAAAGCAGAGTGTGTGAACTTAGCCACTCGGCCACGGGGCCAGCCCCTAATGAGGTATTTCTTTACCCATGGCTGTATCAAAAGAGAGGACAAGGCAGGCTGAGGGGGCTGCGTCGGCTGCATCTTTCGCTGGGCCCACTCCTCTCGGCCAGCCTGGGCAGAGTCTGAGTCTGCAGCAGCCAAGGAGAAGGTCAGGAGCACGAATGAAGGCAGGACTGTCCTGTGTGCCGACCTCTAGCACCACAGTGAGTGCACCAGCCGGCAGGGGAGGATCTAAGAGGGCAGGCTCACAAGTGCTCCCTATTGCAGAGTTGAGGGGAGGGGCCTCACCACCTAAGGGTCACCGCATGGCACGCCCCAGACCTTGAGAGCCCGGCACCAACTCTTCAGGACAGACTTGAAACCCAACCGCATGGGCTTTGGACTCAAACCACCCACCTGAGGAAGCAGCAGGAAGTCCCAAATGTACTTTGGTGACACAGTCTTGCTCCCCCGGAGCAGGGGAAGGCGAGCGGAAGCCCACTGCTCAGATAGAGAGCAGCTGTGGCTGGTGTGGGCTGGAGGTGGAGGACGGGTCCCAGAGCCCGGCCAGAGATGACACTGTCTTCCTGTAGTGTCTGGGCTGCCGTGAAAGCCACTCCCTGAAAAAGCAGGAAGCTGGAGGCAAGCCCACAGCCTGCCAGCTCACAAAGGCTGCTGGGCCAGTTCCACCCATCCGTCAGCCTGGAGAAAAGACTCCTAGCAAGTAGAGGGCCTTTGTGAGGACAGGGAAAAAAGGCGGTGGGAGCCCGCAGCGAAAACACAGAGGGGACAGCAGGGCAGAGGAAAGAAGCGAAAGCCAGGCCTCATCATCTCTGGGTTGGATTTGGCGGAAGCGTCTGGCCTATTCTTCCTTTCAGTCACCACTAATCCCGGGATGAGCATGGGGGGCCCAAGTGCGGGGCATTTTCACAAACGTCACTTCATTAAACCATCCACATGGGATGGGACTGTCCCTATTTTACTGATGTTGACAGTGAGTCTCAAAGACGTTGAGACTTGCACACAGCCAGGAATAACACACTTGCCATCATGCCACCAAGGATTCTCCCTCCAAACCCAGTCTTGGTCACGGCCCATCCTCCCTGGCAAATCACCTAGAGAGAGAGTCCCAATTCCCTCCCACAGTGCTCAAAGCTGTCCCTGGTTGGAACCCGAGTGCCCTTCCACTGACCTTGGACACTCCATCTCTCTACAAAACACCCACACTTTTTACTCAGCCGTTATTTTTACACTGTTCTTCCCTCAGCCTTCCCTGTTGTGTGGCACTTTCTGACAGCATTTCTACAACTCCAGCTGAGTGTCCAACAAGTCTGTTCAATTATGACGCTAGCTACCTGGAGTCGGCACTGGATCCTACAAGTGGAAGGCTCAGTCTCAGACTGCCCTCTTGCACGTCCAGCCACAATTAGGGTAGCCAGGGACCCACCCCTCTGCCTGACCAGCTAGAAATTCGGGGGTTTCCACAACCCTACTCAGGCTCAATAATTTGCTAGAAGGGCTCATATAACTCAGGAAAACACTTTACTTACGTTTACTGATTTATCATAAAGGCTATACCACAGGAGCAGCCAAATGGCAGAGCTGAGCAGGGCAGGGGACGGGGCGTGCAGAGCTCCCAAAGTGAGTCATCCTCCCAGCACCTGCTCTGTTCACCAACCCAGAAGCGCTCCATCTCTGAATCAAGTTTCTGTAGAGCTCCGTTCTCCAGCCTCTCCACCCGGGTGGGGTTCAAAGTTCCCTTGCTCGAATCACTTGGTCCATCTGGTGACCAGTCCCATCCTGAGGCTCTCTCGGGGCCCCTCATTAGCATAAACTCAGGTGGGAGCAAAAGGGAATCATGAACAACAAAAGGCACTCCTATCACTCAGGAAATTCCAAGGGTTTTAGGAGAACTTGGGACACAAACCAAATACTTCTTATCACACACACCCTTCCTTCAATTTTCCAGTTATCAAAATTCTGCTCTTTACGTTCAACCATCAACTTCTATGACAAGTTGTTCCTTGAATGCAACTCTTTGGTGTGAGCTCCCCGAGGCAGGGCAGTGTCCTGGTTGGCCCTGTGTACTCCATGAGTCAGATCAAAGGGTGGCATGGGCAGCTGGCCTATGGTGTAGGACAGGGTCAAGGAGCAGGTGGGTGATGCCAGCTCAGCCTTGGCCCCTCTGACATCTCCCCTCTGGGCCAGGGAAACATGAATAAACATCCCCAACAACATGGATTCTTGCCTCCGTGATTGGCCCACCCTCAGGGTGGAGGCACTTGGCACTGCTCTGGGCTCCCACGACCCAACAGCTGGGCATGTTGAGAGGATGTTGGAAGAGCTTACTTAGCAAGAACAGCTCTCAACAGCTCCTTTGTGGATGGAAATTACACGTGGAAGCAAACTTGCTTTCACATCAGGCTCTGGTTGGGTTCCAAAACTGAACATCAGCCTTTAAAGCTGAAGGCACCCCCAGAACAGTGTGTAGAAATAGTCAAGATCACCCCAATCTAATGTCCCACACCACTCATGCTGCTGAACTGTGACCTGTGGCCCTGGGCAGCAGCTGGACTGTGTAGGTCATACTTGCAGGTGAAACAGAAACAGGACTGCAGGTATTGCCCAAGCTCGCCAGCAAGTCGAGGCCAACCAGGAGTCCACCGACCACGGCACAGTCCCAGGCCGAGGGGGGAGGCACGGGAGCATCGAGGCCAGATGCCTAAGACCAGAGTCCACTCCCAACGAGAAGTGCATAAGGATGGAATGCCAGAAGAGGTTAGTAACCACAATAGGCTATTTATTTCATACAGGGTTCTGTACAAAATATTTACACATACTCTTTACAGAATAGTAAACCATCTAAAGGTAAAAAGATAATGCTTGCTTCTCATTGGCAGGGAGAATCCTGATGTCAGCAAAACTATAAAACAAATGAACTTTCTCCTTCCTAGGCCACAACAGAAGCAAATGCTACTTGCTTCCTGGGATCCCAAAAGCTGTGGCTTTGGGACCCTGACAACGTGCACCTGCTTGCCCCTCCCCATCAGTTCCTTGAGTGTTTACAGACAGGCCCGAGTGCTTGCAGCAGGAGGGGCCGATTCTGCCCCACTGTACAGACGACCAGAGGACAAACTTGCTGTGGAGACGACTGGGAATACCTGTCACAGCATCCCCTCTGGATCCTGGAAGAACTGCCTCTGTCTTGATGAATCCACCACTTTCTAGGTTAATCCACCCACATCACACTCACCCCAGGTGGGACTCCCGATATGGAGAATCACACATCATTTTGAGCTTTTTTTGGTTTTAAAGTGCTTAGTGTAACTCAGTGTAGTCTCCTGTGCTAACTGCTCCGGGCTTGCTGGCTGCCTGCGAGCTCAATGCCCTCCACTCTGCACACAGCGCGCCTGTGGGGAGGACCTGGATGTCTGGATATGGTGGGGTAGAGTGCTTCTGGCATGTTCACTTTAAGAAAACACCTGCCAAGAGAGAACGGTGCCCGAGAGAGACCTGGAAAAGCAAAGTACATGGCTGCTTCATACTATACACCCTAATTCTTTAAAGCAGCAAAAGGCACTTTTTTTTCAAGCCAGAGTTAATTTAAAACAAACCCGGCCTTGCTTACAGGAAAAGCAGCCCCAGAAGGAGTGGCTGAGCCGCCTTGGCCCCGAGGCCTGCAGAGCCCTCAGGAAGCAGGGGGCTGTCCCAGGCTCCTCCCGCTCTCTCCAGGCTGCAGTCTGTTCCTTTCTGGTGCTGACAAGTTTCCAATGACGTTTCCAACCAGGAAGGAGAGACCAGCAATTGAGGAGATAAACCAAACCAAAAAAGCGAAGCCAGGGTAGTGAGTGGGGGCCTGTTTGGGAGTGGAAGGAGGATGTAAGGACAACAGGAAGAAGGGAAGCTGGACAAGTGGGCACCGTGGAAGGGTGGGGTTGTTTACGAAGAGCAACTCTGGCTAAGTGAAATGTTAAATAATGGAGTGGAAAGGGAACTTCAGGGTCTTAGAACCTCATCCTTCTGATGAGAACTATTTTTTTTCCATGAAGGAACTATTATTTTTAAAGTGAGGTTACTTTACCTGTTGGGCGTATGTAATTCTAAAAATAGTAATAAAAGTGTCTTTTATAAGCAACGTTGTGTGGCTTGTGGAAGGGAACAGGGAACAGAAAAAGGGCAGGCAAAACCAGTCTTTGGGCCCTAAAACTTAACGTTCCTTCCCATCTGACTGGAAATGCCCCAGTGACTTCTAGGCTGAAACTAGGTAGGATCTACCTAGTAACCTAGTTCACATCTGTCTCTCTGCCTTCTGACCAGCTAAGGGAGCTGCTCCAAGAAGGGGCAATCCTGTTCCTGGGCTTGCGGCCTTTGCCCCCTTGCCTTCACGCCAAGGTCCCACTTCTTTAGCAGCAGCTCCCTCCTTCTTTGTCTGGATGCAGCAGACAGAACAGGAGGAGGCGCGGGGAGGGCATTCAGTGGTCCAGCTTACTTAGTACTCGGTAGCCAAGAGGTTCCCCAGTAACCAGGCCCAGTGGGTCCCAAAAGCAGCTGGGAGCTAAAGAAATCCATTTCCTCCAACACAAGAGGAGGCAGCGGAGAGCCCACTCAGGAGCCCACTGTGAGGGAGGGGAGAGTTCTGTGCCCAGGCACCCAGGTGCCGGTGTCAGGCAGGCTCTGCTACTGGCCTCTGAAGCAAAGGCAAACCATAGACGGGCAGGGGGGGACGGCAGGAATAGAAAACCCTTGACAGAAACCCTTTTAATAAAGGAAATTCCACCCTCCCAACCCTTCCACGGAAGGTGAGACCTTAAAGTAACATAGGAGGAAGGGTCCTCTCTGGCATTCACGGAAACAGCTGCAGTTGAAACTTTGGGGCCCACTCCAAGGCACTTTTCACCACAGCCAGAGCGGCCGCTCCAAGTGCCACCGTCAGCCCCATCACTGCCAGTTTCACAAAGCGGTTGGTCCTTGGTTTGGTCAGGACATCTTTTGTTCGATCCTCAGGCCGTAGAAGTCCCCGAAACCGCTGCCGCAGCACCATATCAGGCCTCTGCTGGGCTGACACCAGCTCAAAGTCTTTGAAGGTAGAGGCTGCCGTTCTGCAGAGGGGAAGGAGACAGAGAGGAGATGGTATGAAAGAAGGAGAGAAAAATAGACAAACTAGATGAAATGGGCTGCGGGCAGAGCGATCCATCGCTCAGAAAACTCTTCTTGATAACGACGCATCAAGTCTCCAGTGGGGATTCCACTGGCATAAGCTTAGGTCTCTGGAAACATCTCCCCAGCCCAGTCCCCACCGGACACAACCTTCCATCACTTCTGCTCACTAGCTAAGACCCCTGCTCGACGAGTGCCTTGGCCTCACTCACTTCTCGGCTTGCTGATGGGCAGCTGCCTTCCGAGCAAGTTCAGACGGGGGAAACTGAACAAAGAGGTCTCCAGCTCTGCTGATCAGTGTCTCATAGGGCAGGTCCTGAGGGATCTGGGACAACAGGTGGTGGACCGAGGCCATGTCACAGTCACAGTCCAGGACTTCCTGCTCTCGATACAACACGATCTGTGGGGAGCAAGGCCTTGCATCAATCAGAGACCAGAACATACAGGGCCTTGGCCACTTGCACTTCATTCTCCTTACAGATAAATTTAAACTGGGAACAGACAGAGTTCACCCTAAATGTCTGGCAAACTCCTGTATCCATGGAGGAAGTAATATTGTACATATCTGAGTGCTTTTCCTACTGGGCTGGCCTTCCTCTTAGTGGCAAACTTCCAGCCCGTCATGTGAAAGGCTGACCAATTGAATGGAGGAGATTCTTTCAGGAGGAAGAAAAGGAGAGGGATCACTGGAGATTCCTGGAGCTCCAGCACAGAAGAAACAGCTCAAAACAGCGGAAAGAACAGTCTTGCCTCCTTTACAGAGTAACGAAGATCGCCTGTGAGGCCCCACCTCCGCCCCAGGTGAATCAAGCCCTTCTAATAACTGGACCCTCACCCCCAGAAATTTTTTTTTTTTTGTAATCTCAATTTTGTATTGTAATACCACACCTTTTCTTTTCTTAAACCCGGAGTTGGCAGTTTGTACTAGTTCCAGGAGATGTCAATAGGAACACATAATTCACAATGCACGTGAGAATTGTAAATGTTCAGAAGACTCACAAAGTAAACAAATCTGTTTAACTTTGTTTAACCAGCATGTCCCAAACTTATTTTCATACGAAATATTTTTCCCCCACAACTCTCTCATTAACAGTGCAGAGAACAGTGTCCAGGGACATCAGCCTGGGAAATGCCATGTTTTGCATCTTTCCACAATCACCAGGTTTGCCTTTAGGGAAAATGATCTGGCTGGAACGAACGATGGTGAGCCTAGTCGCTGGCTCCTGGCCTGTACCTACCACAGCTGCAAAGTAAATGGGCATCAGCGGGTGGCAGGCCAGGAAGAAGTCGTACAACCGCACAACATGCCTGAAGTCAGACAGGACGTGCCCAAACCAGGTGATGAGCCAGCTGAGAGCAAAGATGGTCCCCACCTCGGCACTAGGAGCAAGGAAATCCAGATGTTAGGTTCCCTGCTGAGTCATCCCTTCCTTCTCTCTGGGCCTTCTCTGTCATCAGTGCTGTGAGAAGGAAGCACTTGGGAAATATGCTTTCTGGAAAATTCAGTCACCTAGGAATTCAGCATCTTCTTAGAAAATACCAAGTCCTTAAAATGTACCCACCATCGTGACAGTAATACCACGCTAGGGCCTTGGTTGCCTCATCTCACTGGATGCTCTCCTAACGACCAACAAATGTCAATTACAGGAACAAGAAGAAGCTGTTTCCACAGAACTAGCCCACGATTTTCCTTCTGAGAAAGTCACACCTCTTTTGGGTGCACAGGCACACATTCTCAGGCTTGAAAACATAGCCACATTAAATTTTCAGTGAATGTGAGACGACTGAAACACCTTAAGACATAGCCATTATTTTTTAAAAAAGAGAGAGAAGCATCAGCCAAGGACACATTTCCAGCTAAAGAGAAGAGAAAAAAAAATTATATGAAAGAAATACTTCTTCTTCTTGGTACTTGGTGAATAAAACAACCCACAGATGGCCCTGTCCTTCTCGCCTCTGGATCCTACACAACTTTGTAACTCTCTTGTGGCAAGAACCTTGAAGTCTACCTTGGGACACTTACCTTGTCCACCTCTCCCCACTAAATGTAAACTCCTTAAGAGCATGGGCTGTGACATCTCTTATATCCCCAAAGACCACAGCACCCAAAAAGTGCTCCAAGGCTGTGTACAGAACTGCATTATCCAGATCGCTGGTAACTGGAAAGGACAACTCGGAAGAACTTAACACTAATCAACATAAGATGATGACGCAACTGATCTAGACTTGTGAGGAAGAAACGAGGGCCAGGAGAAGGCTCCAGGGAGGTGTGAATGTGTGCACGCAGACACATATGTACCTCTGCATGAAGTCATGGAGTTCTGGATTCACCTGGTCAATGATGGGCATCAGATAGTTTAATATATGCTTGGTGTTGTCCATTGTTGGATCCATGAAATCCCTAGAGGGAGAGAATTCAATGAGCTTGGTCAGACCGAACACTTAGATCAGGGGTAGGGGGGTGGAATGGGGCTCAAACCACTGAACGCACTGACTGGAAAACGGGCTCAGGAGTTATCCCCAGGGGGCTTGAGGAGTGTTACCCAGCCTCTTACGTTCCTCTGCACTGGTACCTGACGTGGTGAGTAGACAATTTTTCTACCAGGGATGTTGCCAGCCTCTTGCCTACCACCAGCAGAAACGTGACCACGATGTCATGGTAGCCCTGGTAGTAGTGCAGCTGAGGGTTGCGCTCCAAGACGAGGAGGATGATGTCAATCAGTTCTTCCTGGAGCCCTTCTCTCTGTTCTTCCGGCATGCCTGTCGGGGGGCGGGGGGCAGGGAGAGATGCACTTGAACACGGCAAGCAGCCTAGTAACAAGGAGGTGACAGCAACACATTTTCAGAGAAAGTGTTTAATAAAAGAAAATAAATCACAAACACTTTGGTAACATTTATCAAGATCCACACATCGTTGACACCACCTAACACATTGGAAAGAGCCACAGACTAGCAACCTTACAGTGCGGGGACCCAGGAGACACCGTCTTAACGAAGTCACTACAGTTCACGTTGCCAGCAGTGTGACCATTTGACAGCATGTGCCTCCTGATGAGATGCGCTGAGAGCACCTACTAAGAGTGCATAAACCTGAATCTAAAAGCGAGGAAATACCAGACAAACCCAACTCGAGGGAAACTTTATAAAATAACCGGCCTGTCATAAAATGCAAAGGAACTACTCCAGATTAAGGGAAGAAAAGAGAGAGGATGACTGATTGGTAAATGCATGAATTTCTATTTCCTTTTCCTATAAAGGACTTTACTGGGATAAATGGTGAAATCTGAATAAAATCTGTAGATCAGATAACAGTATTTTTCAAAGTTGTTACTGACTTTGATAAGTGTATTGTGATCATGTAACAGTCTTGTTTTGGGGAAATATACCTTGAAACATTTAGGGCTAAAGGGGCATCATGTCTATAATTTATTCTTAAGTAGTTCAGAAACAAATTTGTGTGTATGAAGAAGAACAAAGAGAAGGCAATAATAAAGCAAATACAGTAAAATGTTAACATATAAGGAAATCTGGGTAAAGGTATCTGAGGAATTCTTTATCCTATTTTTGAAACTTTTCTGTAGGTATGAAATTATATAAAAACAAAAAATTTAAGAGTTGCCTGTTTCCCTCTAAATCAAACTAAGTGTCACAGGAATGACTGATCTCCTGGATCCAAAGATGTGGCCTGTCTCGGGAGCTCCTTCCGAGTATGCGCTAGTGCCGGTGATGCGGGGTCGGTGAGCCGAGGAGTCGAAAGAAAGATTTCTTAGACTCTCAAGATCTGGCAGTAGTGCTCTTTTATTTAGAGAATAGTGTGGAATAGCATGGGGACAGGACCCATGGGCAGGCAGAGCTTCTGCTGCTGCCCCTGCTGGCATGGGGACAGGGCCCATGGGCAGGCAGAGCTCCTGCTGCTGTCCCCGCTGGCATGGGGACAGGACCCATGGGCAGGCAGAGCTCCTGCTGCTGCCGCTTTTGCTGCCCCCGCTGGCATGGGGACAGGGCTAATGGGCAGGCAGAGCTGGTGCGTGGGGACAAGACCCACGGGCAGTCAGAGCTCCTGCTGCTGCCCTGAGTTGAGGGTTAGGGCTAATTTTATAAGGCATGGGTACGTGACTTATTTTTACTGGAAAAAAAAAGAAAAGATGATGTAAAAAGTCATTAAATGATTTCAGTGCAGATGGGGTCTGGTTATTGTGCGGTCATATAACTTTAGATACGAATCTGGCCATATAGATCGGCATGCAGGTGAGGATGCCCCGGGCTTCTCTCCCTGGGGCAGTCCTAATTCATACCATAAAAAAAAAATAGGTCATATAGTTTGGCATGTAGGCCAGGTCACCTTGGGCTTCTCTAGCTGGGGCAGCCTTAATCCACATCACCGGCAGTGGTCCGTGCAGCTCCGCAGTTCACCCGGCTTTTAGTACAAAGATGCCAAACCTCGGCCTTGAGCTGCTTTAAAGATTTTCTTGTTCCTTTTTTTCCCAAAGCCCCCCGGTACACAGTTGTATATTTTTAGTTGTGGGTCCTTCTAGTTGTGGCATGTGGGATGGCGCCTCAACGTGGCCCGATGAGCAGTGCCATGTCCGCACCCAGGATCCAAACAGGCGAAACCCTGGGCCGCCAAAGCGGAGCGCGTGAACTTAACCACTCGGCCACGGGGCCGGCTCCTGAGCTGCTTTAGAAGAACGGCACACAGGACAGCTTTCCTATACCATTAGCTTTTCCAGTTAAAAACAGATATTTTGAGCAATAACAGCCAACGTAAGGGCCCAGACTTAACTGATCAGAGGGTTTAAAATGAAAGTAAAGCTCCTTTCTCGTCCATATCTACCCCACCCCTTCTCAAAAAGGCATATTCTAAAAGATAAAACAAAACAGAAAATGGTGTAAACCAAGTACTACGGATAGGCAAAGTCATCAAAGTAGTGAGAGAAAAAAATTAAACCCTGCTTGGATTCTCAGTAGAAGAGTGGTCAGCTAAGCCCAGAGGAACATGAATGGAGAAAGAATATGAAACCCATGGAAAGTTCAGCCTACAGAAAGAATGTCACAGACTGCTGTTACATAAGTGGAAGAGGAATAAGGGGTCCAGAAGGAAAACAGGCTCCCTAGGGGAAAATGGGAGGCATCTGTCCTGTGCAGTTTCATTCAAACCAGCAGGACAGAGAAAAGGAACTTGACCATGGACATATGTTTTTATCAAAACCAAGATGGCAGGCAACTGGCTACACAGGAATCACAAGAGCCTCTCCTGAGAGCAGGGATGTAGGCAAGGGTGAAAGAAGGCCCTTTAACAGACAAAATCCAAGCTGGAGCACAGGCACAGAGAAGGGGAGCAGTGGGTTTGGAAGCTCTTGTTCCCTTTAACACTTCTCCTCTCCACATGGACCTAAAGGTGGAGCTGTCACAGGATGAGAGATAGATCATAAACATGAGGTTTGCTGCCCAGTTTCCTTCACTGTGGAAACGGAGACAACGGTCTTTCTTCTCATTCTTCTGGAATGGGGAGGCAATTTTAGGAACAGGCCTTTTAAACGTGCAGGGAATGGCCTTCCTTGCAATCCAAGGGACCTGATATATGTAAATGTAAGATATCACTATTTCTAAGTCTAATCAGAGGAGGATATTAATAGTTTTTGTGGGGCTATCCCAGTGGTGTAGTGGTTAAGTTCATGCACTCCGCTTCAGCAGCAGAGTTCACCAGTTCAGATCCTGGGCGTGGACCTACGCACCACTTATCAAGCCATGCTGTGGCAGGCGGCCCACATATGAAGTGGAGGAAGATGGGCATGGATGTGAGCTCCGGGCCAGTCTTCCTCAGTAAAAAGAGGAGGATTGGCAGCAGATGTTAGCTCAGGGCTAATCTTTCTCAAAAAAAAAAAAAAATAGAGGAAGATTGGCACGGATGTTAGCTCAGGGCTAATCTTCATCAACAACAAAAAAATAGCTCTTGTTAGTGCCCACTTCCAAACCAATCTGCTCTTTTTTTTTTTTTTTTTTAAAGCTTTTATTTTTCCTTTTTCTCCCCAAAGCCCCTCAGTACATAGTTGTGTATTTTTTAGTTGTGGGTCCTTCTAGTTGTGGCATGTGGGACGCTGCCTCAGCATGGTTTGATGAGCAGTGCCATGTCCACACCCAGGATTTGAACTGGTGAAACCCTGGGCCGCCAAAGCGGAGCACGAGAACTTAGCCACTCGGCCACGGGGCCAGCCCCTCCAATCTGCTCTTTAAGGCCAGACTGATGGGACTAGCAAGCCCGATGAAGTCTCTTCTGCAGCTCTGAAAGGACGGAAAACTCTCTACTCGCATTCATCATGTCTAGGCCAAGAGAGACTAGTTCTGCCTCAGGCTTTCGCAGTGAGGGTCTGAACACAACCAAGTCAATAAAAGAATGACTCGGCAGACCAGGAATACAAAGGGTCCCTGAGGAGGCTGGGTCCTGCACGTTAGGTCACTGGGGTGGAAACTCCCTGGGACTGGCAAGCACCAATACAAGAAAGTAAGTGCAAGTGGGACAGAAACCCCCAGGTGGCAAGACTGCCAGAGCTCCTCACCAGGAGGGAAGCGCCGTAAGGACCGCCTGACGTCCAGCAGCACCTGTTGGTAGTCCTTGCTCATCTGTCGTAGGTTCTGCTCTGTCAGAGGAAAAGAAACATGTTATTGTAGGAACGTCTGGGAAGCCAGATCAGGAACAAAACATTCTGGTATGACACCAAAGGCATGGAGGACGTACTTCAGCTTTGTCCCGAAGACGACATGACTCATGACTCAACATTTGGAGAGGAATCCCCGATTTAGTTCCAAACATGCTGTTTGATGCAAATCATGATGGCCGTAAGAGGAGGGACACAGACTGCTCAGGGGCAACAGTGAGGTGGAAGTGCAGAGGAGCAGTCTGGAGGCCGGGGCCTGCCGTAGGCTGCCACTGCGCCCCACTGGGCAACTGCTCTGAATTTCAAGGTCACATCTGTAACATGGGACAGTCCCTTCCATATCGACCTCTCAGGTTACTGTTAAGATCAAGTAAGATCATGAGTGTAGAAACCAGAGGCCACTGAAAATACTCTAACATCTGTAAAGTCTAGGGAGCACTGAGCTGTTCAAAAAGGGTACTGAGGAAAATTAATATAAAGAAAAACCTAACTTCTCTTGACGCTGAAATTCTAAAACTAAGATTGCAAATAGGAGATAGTACTTGTGTTCAGTGGATAAGCCCAATACAGTATGAAAGGAGGCAGTCTTTAGCTGTTATATATATATAACAAGTGCATATTTCCTTCACAACCAGAATCAAAGGAAAGCTACCAGAGGAGCCTACGCAACACTCCCCCACATGCAGACTTCATCTTATAAAGATATGAGAAATCTGGAATCTGATAGAAGAGTATCATCTCAGGATTTATAATGTGAATATGGCAATGGCTTGGGACCGGCCTCATGGTCTAGTGGTTAAGTTTGGCGGGCTCCACTTTGGCAGCCTGGGTTCAGCTCCTGGGTGCAGACCTACACCACTAGTTGGCCACAATGCTGTGGTGGCGACCCACAAAGAAAACAGAAGAAGACTGGCACAGATGGTAGCTCAGGGCGAATCTTCCTCAGTGACTAGCAACAGATGTTAGCTCAAGGTGAATCTTCCTCAGCAAAAAGAGGAAGACTAGCAACAGATACTAGCTTAGGGTGACTCTTCCTCAGCAAAATAATAATAATAATAATAAGGCAATGCTTTTTCCTTCCAACAAAAAGCTGACTGCTGGGCCAGCCCTGGTGACCTAGTGGTTAAAGCTCAGTGTGCTCCACTTCAGCAGCCTGGGTTTAGTTCCCAGGCATGGACCTACACCACTCACCTCTCGGGGCCATGCTGTGATGGCAGTTCACATACAAAAAACAGGAAGACTGGCAGCAGACATTAGCTCAGGGCAAATCTTCCACAGCGAAAAAAAAAAAAAAGCTGACTGCTCTGAGGCAGTCAGTTTCAAAGATAATAACAAGCGGCAACTTCACATGTATTCAGCTACACCATGACACTGTGAAGTTTTTATCAGAAAAGGCTGTTTTAATCATCTCCAGTACCCGGCCCACAAGAGGAGCACAACTATAATATCTAGCCAAATAATAAATAATAGCCAAATGAATGAGAGAATCCCCAGCACCTGGACTTCGCCATACAAAGCAGGAAAGTAAGAAATGTTTGTTGTGGGGCTGGCCTGAGGGCTGAGTGGTTAAGTTCGTGCACTCTGCTTCAGCGGCCCAGGGTTCACTGGTTCAGATCCTGGGTGCAGACCTACTTATTGCTCATCAAGCCATGCTGTGGTAGCATCTCACGTAGAAGAACTAGAGGGACCTACAACCAGGATATACAACCATGTACTGGGGCTTTGGGGAGAAAAAACAAAAAAGAGTGCATTAAAAAAAAAAAAGTTTGGTGAGTGAATGAATGACAAAGTGCATTCACTGTTCTGCAGTACTTTCTTTTGTATTTTGCACTGTATTCCAAGAAACTCCCTTTACTATATGGTCCTTGCAAACTAGTTACGTAACAGCTTTTCATAGAATTACAGAGAATTTTAGAATTTAAAAGGATCTTAGTATTTCCCAATAAAACGTTTTTTTGTTTTTTTTTTTAAGGACCTTAAAGGTATCATCTCTCCCCACAGCCTAATGTCTCTCAAAATGCAGTCCATTTTCATGAGAATTAGGTGGCGGGCTTACTAAAATACAGACTCCTACAACGCACCTCTAAGTGAATACAGACCAGAATATGCATTTTTAATAAACTCCCCAACCTACTCAATAAAAGTTAACTACTTACCTAATAAAAGCTCATTTTATTTTTGAATAAAATTCTCCTTATCAGTTTGGCCTTATTTTCAGAGGGGGCCCAAGCATACCCTAAAATGCTGTAGACTGCCTCATCTACTCTTGGGGTAAAGTGGGCATATAAACCTCAGGTCCCAGAATCCTTGTGTCCATGCCTGCTAGACGAGCCCCCTGGCAGCACTGCCCCTCCCCCTTACCTGGCACAGGAGGCGGCTCACTGCTGTTGACATTGAGGAGCTTGGGCCACACTTTACGCCTGATCTCGTCAGTCAGGAGCCCTCCTTCACTGATAGCCAGGCGTCTAAGGGCGGCCACATCAGTGGGATCACTGTTCAGAGCCTGGTGTATCTCTGCCACTTTTTTTTTCCTTTTGGCATCAAAGTCTGCAAAATAAATGGGAAAAAGGCATTAGGCACATATTCGGCATGTGTACATTTTCTATTCAGGGCCCAATCTCATTTGGTTTGAGGTACAAGCAGGTATTTGTTTTTGTTTTTGTTTTGCTGAGGGAGATTGGCCCTGAGCTAACATCTATTGCCAATCTTCCTCTTTTTGTTTGAGGAAGACTCACCCTGAGCTAACATCTGTGCCAACCTTCCTCTATTCTGTATGTGGGACACTGCCACAGCACAGCTGCTGATGAGTGGTATAGGTTCATGTCTTGGAACTGAACCTGGGCTGCCTAAGTGGAGTGTGCTGAACTTAGCCACTAGGCCACAGGGCCGGCACCTAGGCAGGTATTTTTAAAGTCAATCTACAGATATTTAATTACCACATGATGTGCAAAATACCAAGGAGATATACTGTGTAGGTAACGACCAAGGAATTACAATTATAATAAATGCTCAGTAAATTCAGGCATATCTAAGTTACTGCTAATGTTTTCCTCATAGAATGCTTGTTCTTTCTTAATATGAAACCTCACAAAGCACACAGATCTCTTAATACAATAATTTTTTTCCTGTTGTTTATAGAGGAAAAATGTCTATGTAAGTCACCAAAATTCAACACTTTTTTTTTTTTTTTTAAGATTGGCACCTGAGCTAACAACTGTTGCCAATCTTTTTTTTTTTTCCTTTCTGCTTTTTCTCCCCAAATCCCCCCAGTACATAGTTGTATATTTTAGTTGTGGGTCCTTCTAGTTGTGGCATGTGGGATGCCGCCCCAGCGTGGCCCGATGAGTGGTGCCATGTCCGCACCCAGGATCCGAACCAGTGAAATCCTGGGCCACCACAGTGGAGCGTGCAAACTTAACCACTCGGCCACGGGGCCAGCCCCCTCAACACATTTTTTAACAAAACCACACATGGAAAAAGTCTCCAGTTACATGTTAACACAACTGGTGAAACATCAGAGTCACATAGAGACATTTTCAAAAGCAGAATGTCACAGGGCATACCTGGGTCTCCACTGTGGCTGGTGGTAAGAGAGGCACGACACTGCACACAAAGTAACTCTTCCTTAACATCCACATGAATTCCTCGTGTTCAGGTAGGAATGTTTGAAGCATCTTACATGTTATATGGTAATTTGATATTTATACACAAGCATTTTACTGTGTTTAAATTACTTTTTAGGAAACTGGTTGAGTTTGTGGTTGATGTGTATCATATTATAATTTTTCTATTTAAAATAATGGGGTAATACATTCTCAGAGTTTTCTTGAAGAATGTCTAATTTTAGGAACGGCAAACACAAGAAAAGTTTAAAAAGACCTCACCGAAGAGATGTCACAAAGCAGTGCACTCTAACTTCCAAACAAAGGTATGTGCAGACCCCAGGAGCTCAGAGACTGCTGTGGGTCGGGTTGATCTGAGAAGGCATCACTCAAGAGTGCAATTTGAAAAGCAAGGGGAGGATTTCAAGAGGCTGGGAGGAGGCAGAGAGAACAGAAGAAAGACCTGGAGACAGGAAACACACGGCCTTTTCATTTACTAGTATGCACACTCATTAAAAACACTCATGTAGCACATACTAGGTGCAAGGCCCTGGGCTAACGTAAAGTGGAAGCTAACACTGGAAGCTGGTCAGGCTTTAGGAGGGACTAACACTGGAAGGCAGATTAGGTTTTTGAGGGACACTAAGGAGCTTTCCTCAGTAATTTTCTATTCTGAGACAAAAGTCTACAAATTGTTTCCATGACAAAGCTGCATAGTATTAACACAAATGAAAACTGGTACTAATGGTCCTGGTTACCTACCTCAGAGAGCTGCGACATATAAACCATATAAACAGAGGCACCAACTGGTTGGGAGTCACATGCAAGTGGAGGTGCAGACAGGAAAATAGCACAGGTGACTTTTCACCCAGGTAAACCTGTTTTCCTGGCTAGACGTTATTTCCCTAGTAATCTAGTAGGGTGACCATCTGTTCCAGTTTGTCTGAGACATTCCTGGTTTACGCCTATAATCTTGGCATAATTGTTCAGAGCAAACTCCTCCTGCTATCCACGCTCTGAAAAATGTCCCAGTTTGGATGCTAAATTGGATGGTAACTCTACCTAGAAATCATGAAAAATCAAGTCCCAATTCCCTCTGGCAGCACAGCACCCAACTAGCCGCATGTTTGTTTACAAGGTGCTTCAAGCTCTTGGCTTGGGTGTGTCCTTCCAGCCGTCCATCCACCTGTCCATTAGTCTATCCATCAATTATCAGTCCACCATTTAATGAGCATCTACTTGTATTAAGCACTATACTGGGGACAAAAAGATGAACATGACTCCCTGCCAGCCTTAAGAGGCTTACAGTAGGGAGAGACACAAACAATTATTATATATAATGGAATCACGAACAATTATGAAAATCCAGAGGAACGAATGACTACTTCTGAGGCAATCAGGAAAGGCTTCACTAAGAATATATTCTTTTTTTTTCTTTGCAGGGAAAGATTTGCCTTGAGCTAACACCTGTTGCCAATCTTCCTTTTTTCCTTTTCTTCCTCCCATCCCCAAAGCCCCAGTACATGGCTGTAAATCCTAGTTGTAAGTCAGTACTTCCAGTTCTTCTATGGGAGCTGCCACCACAGCATGGCTACTGACAGAGGACTGGTGTGGCTCCGTGACCGGGAAGCAAACCCAGTTCGCCAAAGTGGTGCATGCCAAACTTTAACCACTAGGCCATCAGGGCTGCCTCAAGAATATATTCTGGTAGCTTTTTAAAGAAAACTTTGCACATCAAAGAGTGTATTGAAGGGAGAGCATCCCAGGTGGAGGAAAGAGTATCTGGAAAAGACAGGAAAGAAACATCGTGTCCAGAAATCGGAGAAATTCTGCAAGGCTGAACTGTTGGGTCAAGGGGAGAGAAGAGAGGCAGAAAGGGCTGCAGTAAACGTGGCTCATAGAAGAGTCTGGGCCTGATTTACCCTGTTAAGGAGTCTGGGTTTTATCCTGGACCCAAGGGGAAGACAGGGGGGCAGTTTACTTTGGGTGAAGGGCCTTCCTTTGGAAGAGAAGACTGTATGTCTTCAAAAAGGGATCACAGACACGCAGGAAACAGAGAAGACTTTTTATGTAACAATACAGGTTGAGACAAAATAGGAGCAGGAATTAAGTTAATTTCCAACAAATTAAAAAATCCACCAGATATTTCATTTATTTATTTATTTTTACTTAGAGTGCCCTTGTACTTTCTACACATCACAAATTAAGACACTCAAATGGGACTACTGAACACCAGGTGAGGTGAGCTGACACTGAGAAATCTTGTTAACCTATTTGCTAGAATGTGGAAAACTTTCCTCAATTTGTTTAGACATAGATCTACCTTGCCCCTCTTTCCAAGTAAGTTATTCAGCAATCTGGGGGAAAGGAAAACCATTGGGGAAAATAACACTGTTTGCAATCAGCTGCATTTCCATGAGGTATTGGCAAATAATCTGCAAGAATTTTAACTAATTCTGAACCTAAACCACAGCTCCAATACTTATCTCTCTTAACACTCTGTTTCGACTCTATTTTTAATCCTGCATTTCAAAATTGACTACTATCTTCTCATTTTTGGTGCTCTGTGGTAACTCAATAAACATGTGCAGAATAGAATAATTAATTTAGCTTAGCTATTGTTCCTTTGGAAAAATTTGGCCTTTGGTAAATGACACTATTTCCCCCATAGCCTTAAGAAGATGCTCACTGCACAACTTTAAATAGGCCTGTAGACGCTTTGGCCTCTTTCTAAAGCTGCTGGTACTTCTCAGGGTAGGACGGTGCTCAGCTCTGGGTCTCAGCTGCTGCTCGTTAAGGCCCCACCATCACGTTCCTCAGTCCCACATCAGAGGGACTAACGTTAGCAGCAGGTGAGGAAGGCTTCCCATGTATGCCACTCCCAACACATCAAGTTTTGGGGTTTTTTTGAGGAAGATTAGCCCTGAGCTAACATCTGCTGCCGATCCTCCTCTTTTTGCTGAGGAAGACTGGCCCTGCGCTAACATCCATGCCCATCTTCTTCTACTTTGTACGTAGGACGCCTGCCACAACATGGCTTGCCAAGCGGTGCCATGTCTGCACCTGGGATCCGAACCGGTGATCCCTGGGCCACCGAAGTGGAACTTGCGCACTTAACCGCTGCCCCACCGGGCCGGGCCCCCAACACATCAATATTTATTGCACCTAATACACATGCTCTCACTGTGACATAAAAAAGGAGGAGAAAACAGAAAACTCCAGTAGCTGGAGATGTATAAATTACAGAGTGATAAGTTACAGTGCTAGAGTACAGAATGAGGGAGAAGGGGTTAGCAGTCTCAACTGAACAACTAATTTACACATACCCTCGTCACCTCAGAAAGAGAAAGATCAGAGTTACTCTTGGGATGGTCAGGAAAAGATTAAAGTGAGCGTCTACTACCTATTTTAAGATAAATTTTATATACGGACTTTGGGGTAGGGCACACATTTCTGGACTTGAGAATGCTGTATTTGGGTTTGGGATAAAAGCTCACATTTCATTTGAAGGTAGCATATATGTAATCCAAATCCCCCTGAAACGCTTTCTTCTCCAGCTTTTTTTTGCCCCACTTATAAGAGAGATGTATTATATATTCCAAAGCTGATAGCTTTCAAATTCCTTTATAGGAGAGGTCTTGGCTATCACAACCACAACAGAATGAAATGACTACCCTACAGCTGGCTGCAAAATATAAGACACTGCTATAGATAAATCCCTGATGCCTGAAAAGTAATTCATTCAACAAAGGAAAAAGCAATGGTCTGGGCACTACGTGGCCTACTCTCCATTAAAGCAATCACTTTAACAAAGGCACTGAAGTGTAGCTCTGAACAGTTCAGATAAAGACGGCTGAGCGGGTCACTGTCTCAAACCTCTCCCAACTCTGTCTATAGAACCCAGGTAAAGATTTCTGCTCCCCAGAGCAAAAGGTATCTCCAAAAGCATCTGGCTTGGGGAACATACTATACAGGGAAAGGACAGTGGCTAAGGAGGAGCACTGCTATGCTGCTTCTCAAAGTTTTTCCATATCAGCAAAATATGTATTAGTGACTCACATGAGGTGGACGACCCACATACTTAAAAATGGAATCCTATGTGAGAGTGCAAAACTCCAAACTGATTATTTGGTCTAAGCTTGCATATCAAGAAAGCTTTTGGGGCTGGCCCTGTGGCCGAGTGATTAAGTTTGAGTGTTCCGCTTCGGGGAGCCCAGGGTTTCACTGGGTTGGATCCTGGGCACGGACCTAGCACTGCTCATCAAGCCATGCTGAGGCGGTGTCCCACATAGAAGAGCCAGAAAGACCTACAGCTAGAATATACAACTATGTACTGGTGGGCTTTGGGGAAAAGAAGAAGAAAAAAAAAAAAACTGGCAAATGTTAGCTCAAGGCCAATCTTAAAAAAAAAAAAGAAAGCTTTATAATCTTTAAATAGAGTTAATCTCAAACCAAGCAATGCTGAGCCTTACTCAAAACAATGGAAGAGTCAGTCAGAGAGAGAGCGAGATCCCCTCAGATAGACAGACACCTCCCTACCCCACCTCTTGAACTGATGTTGACATTGGAAATTAACTTAAAAATTTATGTTTGGTATCTTTTTGAATACTATGTCTACTCAGGCAAGGGAAGCAACAGAAAAAATAAACAAATGGGACTTCATCAGACTAAAAAGCTTCTGCACGGCAAAAGAAACCATGAACAAAATGAAAAGACAACCCACCAACTGGGAGAAAATATTTGCAAATCATACATCCAACAAGGAGTTAATTTCCAAAATATATAAGGAACTCACGTAACTCAACAACAAAAAAATGAAGAACCCAATCAAAAAATGGGCAGAGAATATGAACAGACATTTTTCCAAAAAAGATGTACAGATGGCCAACAGGCACATGAAAAGATGTTCAACATCGCTAATCACCAGGGAAATGCAAATCAAAACTACAATGAGATATCACCTTACACCTGTTAGAATGGCTATATCCACCAAGACAAGAAAAAAACAAACGTTGGAGAGTATGTGGAGAAAAGGGGACCCTCATACACTGCGTGGGAATGCAAACTGGTGCAGCCACTACGGAAAACACTATGGAGATTTCTCAAAAAATTAAACACAGAAATACCATACGATCCATCTGTCCCATTACTGGGTATTTATCCAAAGAACATTAAATCAGCAATTCAAAGAGATTTATGCACCCCTATGTTCACTGCACTATTCACAATAGCCAAAATGTGGAAGCAACCCAAGTGCCCATCAATGGATGAAGAAATACAGATGTGGTGTACATATATATAGACACACACACACAAAGACTACTACTCAGCCACAAAAAAGGACAAAATTGTGCCATTTGAGACAACATGGATGGACCTTGAGGGTATTATGCTAAGCAAAAGAAGCCAGAGAAAAAGAAACACTGTACAATTTCACTGACATGTGGAAGATAAACTAACACATGGACAAAGAGAACAGATTAGTGGCTACCAGAGGGGAAAGGGGTGGGAGGGATAGGCGAAAGGGGTAAAGGGGGACATACATATGGTGACGAATACAAATCAGACTATTGGTGAACACGATGCAGTCTAAACAGAAACCGATATATAATAATGTACACCTGAAATTCACACAATGTTATAAGCCAACATAACTTCAATAAAATAATTTAAAATATATATATATGCTTAAAGTTCATATCTGTACCAAAGAAAGACAGTGGAAGAGGAAACCTTACCTTATTCTGAGTAAGGATCCTATTAAAAACAAAATAAAACAACGCAGACTTCGTTTCTGGAGGTACTAATTAGTCTCACCAAAGATTACTCAAATTAGCAGAGATTCATTAACCCCCTGAAACATGGAGACAAGCATGTATTAAGATAGACTGCTTTACCCCAACACGGAGAACAATATTCTAGAGAGTAAACCAATCTGATCACAAACTCTACACAGGGGAGTTTCTAGCGTTAGTAACTTTGCCAATTCTCCAAGACGATTAAAAACAAAAAGGGAAAACAGAAAAGCTCTCATCTCTAAATTCCTCCCATTCGTCCGGAGAAGCAAAATCAAGGAAACTGGCCTCCCAACCTGGGCACAGCTGCACTACAACAGGTCACAAGGTCCATAGCATTTGGGGCACTGACTACTAAGTCATGAGGACAGATGTCACACCAACACCAGCAAAAGGCTACAAGGCCAAAGGGCCCAGAGCAGTAATAGGAGAAGCGAGCTCCATTTCCACTCAGGACCAGAATAGGAGAAAAAGGGGATAACAGGAATAAGCCGAGAGAAACAAGATGTGGATACCAACCAAAGTACGTGGGTTGAATATGTGGTTGGTTCTACTGCGGGCACCACTCATCAGAGGATGCAAAAGTGGGAAAGCTACCTTAGTCTTCCCCAGGGGGAAAAACACTATTTTACTTGGTACAGAGTAAACATCAATAATTGTAACTGTCCTGTATTAAACGTATGTCAAACGTATTTGAAAACATAGTGACAACGAAACCACGATTTCATAGAAATTACCGCTTAGCACAAAACAGTATAAAAAATAGAATGGCTTTGTACACCATTAAATCACATTAAAAGAGGCGGCACAGGACAGAGAAAGTAGATGACAGCGGCGGCCAGGAGCTGCGGAGACTGGGGAACGGGGAGCGGGGGGCTCGCTTTTTGGAATTAGAAATGTGCTGGAATTAGACAGTGGCGAGGGTGGCACAACTTCGTGAGCGGACTAAGAACCGCTGAACTGTACCCTTCAAAGGGGTGCGTCCTGCGGCAATGGAAAGAAGTCGGTGGTCCACGCCCGCCGCGAAAACGCGGACGGCGAGCGATGAATGAAGTTTGGGAAGCCCGCCGCGCCGCTGGGGAGGAGGCGCCCGGAGCCTGCGGACGTGGCCGGACAGCCGGGCGGGCGGGCGGCTCGGCCTCGGTCGTCAGGGAGAGCCACGGCTTCCCCCGGACTCGACGAGGCCGGACGCGGCCCCGCCCCGCCCTTCCCACTGGGGACAGGACTGCGCCCCGGGGACCCCGCGGCGCCCCGATTCCAGGCTCTCCCGCTGCCGACGCGACCCCGCCCTCCAGCCCTTTCCTCCCCCGCCGTCCCGACCCCGGCCGCCCCGCGCGCGGTCGCCCAGGTCCCCCTGCCCGCGGCCCTCTCGGGCGCTCCAGCCTGCTCCTGCGACAGCTGTCCCTGCCCCTCGGGCCGCCGCTGCCCCTCAGGCCGTCGTCCCCGCAGGCCGCTCCTCGGCACCCCGGCCGGCTTCCGTACCTGTCTTCCCTGCGCCGCCGTCCCAGCGGCTGGAGGTGTGGCCGTCGCCCTGCGCACTCCGGAGGGCCATGCCCCGGGGGCCCGGGCCCGAGCCCGGGCCCGAGCCCCGGCTGGCGGCGGAGCAGACACAAGACGCGGCTACGGCCGCGGGACCCAGCGCCCGCTGGCCCCGGCAGGCTCGGCTCGGTCAGCCCGCGGCGCGCAGGCGCGCAGGCGGCCCCGCGCGGCCCCGCCCACACGCCGGCACGTGACCGTCCGCTACGCGGGGGGCGGGGGGTGGGCAAGCGGACGCCGGGGCACGCGCGCAGGCGCCCTGAACAGTGAGAGGCCGCGCGCAGGGAGCGCGGCAGGAGGGTTTGCTCTTTCTGAAGGATGGAGCGCGGCGCTTTTGACCATAGGTGCTCAGGCAGGACCAGATTTTGTCGTTTTTGCTTTTCTTATCTGTAAAGTGATAGTGATGATAATAAAAATACTGAACTCACAGAGTTATTGGGAAAGTGCTTAGAACACTACAAAGCACATAGTAACTACTCCACAATTATGAGCTATTTTGGCGTACCAAGGATTTGACATCTTGTCTCGCCTTCCCACCTGTACTTCTGTCATCATACTTGGTGACTTCAGGGTTTAGGAGAACCATCGCATAAGGCTGAGCAGGTTGTGCACTGCCCAACGCCAGGAGGAGCCATTCACATAGACGATTACTTGAGCAGTGCCTCCTTTGAGTTATACAAAACTGGACCCATCCAAAATGAGCATGTGTTGTCAGGTTTTTGCCTCCTTCTCATCTCTAATGACAGTTCTTTCTCTCCAAACGGCCACCCATTCCCTGGGTCACATCCATATTGTGGCCAGAAACTGCTCCACCTCCCAAAACTCCAATGTTAGGCCCCCATTCTCTGTTCCCATGACTCTGTTGCTGGGTGACGCCTACCATAACAGTTCCTTATTCTCCCGAGAGGTCCAGCCCATGGGACGCGTTACTACTGGCCCCTCTTGGTTTCATTCTATCCAATCCACGTTCCCTGATCCACCATTACATTCTAAGTCCTTTCCAAAAGGTCCTCTGGGTAGCTTTCATGAGCAGAAAAGATTACTCTCCAGTTAATTTTTAAAACTAATATTCAATTTATTAAAATTAGAAATCCCCAAACCTAGCTCTTCCTTAATTTCAACTGACAAATTTTAAAATTCCATTCATGGGACCGGCCCTCAGGCTGAGTGGTTAAGTCCGCGCGCTGGGCTTCTGAGGCCCAGGGTTTCGCTGGGTCGGATCCTGGGCGCGGACATGGCACTGCTCATCAAGCCACGCTGAGGCAGTGTCCCACATGTCACAACTAGAAGGATCCACAACTAAAAAAATATGCAACTATGTACGGGGGGGAGGGCTTTGGGGAGAAAAAGGAAAAATAAAATCTTAAAAAAAATTCCATTCATTACTCTAGTAAATTTTAACAATCACTGCTTTTGTCCCATTAACTTAGTTAATTAAATTCCTTTGAACATTTGAAACTGCATTTATAAGCTTAGTAATTCGCTTTCTTTTTTTAAGTATCAAATCTGGCGTGTGTATGTGCGTGTGAAGAAGATTGGCCCTGAGCTAACATCTGTTGCCAATCTTCCTCTTGTTTTGCTTGAGGAATATTGTTGCTCAGCTAACATCCATGCAGATCTTCCTCTGTTTTATGTGGGATGCTGCCACAGCGTGGCTTGATGAGCAGTGCTAGGTTCGCACCCAGGATCGGAACCTGTGAACCCCAGGCCCACAAGTGGAGGGCGTGAACTTAACCACTTTGCCACTGGGCCACTCTGTAAGTGTCGCAATGTTTTAACAAAGCCTTTTGAGTTCTTATGTGTTTCTTGTAAATGAAATAAATTAAATTTATAAATACATTGAGTCATGAGTTCTTTTAGATCTGTCAATACAAATGGAGTAAGATTTCAACTTAAAATCACAAGTCTAAATCTATTATTCAATATACATTTGTAATTAGTACAAGAATGTGTTAGAATTCTCAAAATTACTTGAAATATTGTAAGAAATACTGTAAGAATTTAAAGTATCACATTTATATAGATCCCTTAATGCAAAAATATTAACACTGGGAGTTTAAAACATTTCTAGTCTTTATTCTAAACCGCAGTTGAGGTTAAAGACGCTTATTGCCCTGAAGAAGGAATTAAGTCATCCCAATTTGGGAGTAACATCCTCAAGCAATTTAGGGTATTTATTCCCTTCTCAGTTACTGTGCTGGCCAGTGAGCCAGCTGGACTTGCCTGTGGTAGTGATGGGACAGTGACCTGCTCCCCTCCCCACTATCACAACTCTAGGGCTAAATAGTGCATGGTCATTGTGAGGCCTGGGCCAGCTGTCATCTGTAAAACAAGGAAGTGTCTGGCTCTCAGGGAAAAGGGAGAGTGAGTCAAGCTACTGTCAAGTGCTCAGCAAGATGAACAAGGAGTCCCCTGGAGAAAACCAGTTCTGTCTCAGCCTGGTACCTCCATCTTCTGGCCAGCACATTGCCTAATTGCAACTAAATGAGCTCTAAATGACAACATGACCAGGAATGCCAGTCATTTTGCCTCATAACTCCATAAGTCTACTCTCTTTGAAAGGAGCTCTAGGTGGTAGATGATAATTTTAAAAGTCTTCCTGGGCCAACAGCAACCAGCCTATGATTTGAGCATTTGTCATGGGCATGGTCATGCATTGCCCTGTGGCCGGGGCTTGGAGCCTGTAGGTGAGCCACGGCATGCTGGGCTGGCCTGCCATGGGGCCCAGGACACTAGGAAGCATGCATATCTTGGAAGATCCCAAATCACAAACATGGAGATTACGGAACCCATTTGTTTGCTCAACAAATATTCATGGTCCTTACCCACACCAGGCCTGTGCTGGGACCCAATATAACGAAGCTTTATTCTCTGCTCTCCAGGCCAGCTTAGGTTGGTAGGGGAGATGGACTCTTCAACTTACAAGAGGTGACAAGTTCTAGGAAAGGTGAAAGAAGCATAGAAGGTATAGAAGCCCAAAGAGGGGCACCAGCCACACACAGGGGCAGGAGAGAGTGATGAAGGAACGTTTCCTGCGGTAGTGATTTCTAAGCTTATATAGAGGGATGGGTAGCAGCAGGTCAGGTGATATAGGCAAGGGCATTCTAGGCTGAGAAAATAGCACAGGTGCTGCCGTGAAGCTAAGAGAAAGCAAATCATAGTCTAGAAACTGGAAGTGGTTTAGTGTTCTTACAGCACAGTATGAAAGAGAAAGTGGACTTGGACACTAGTGAAGGCAGAGAAGTGTGCGGGGGCAGGCCAGGCAGCACCTCTTAAACCATTCTCAAGAGTTTGGACTGGATGGAGTCAAGAGTGGGACTAAAGAATTTTAGCACTGAATGTGGTCTTTGTTGTCATGTAGATTAATCCTCATTTCCAATATAAGAATCACCTCCACTTAAACATACAACAGTGTTTATGGAGCAACAAACCTGTGCCAGGCTGGGAACTGGGACATAAAGTGACAAATGTTCACTTGCTCAGCTTCTAATGGGGAAGAGAGACAAGCTACCAGGCAATTGTAAAGCCAAGTGTCAGACAGGGGACAACCTAGAATTGTGGGAGAACACGGAAAAATCGCAGAAACCAAGAGGTTCATGATTGAATGTAGAGCCCAGGGGCATCAGATAGGGCTCTGCGGTAGGTGTGGGCGGGACTTGTGAACGTGATGGGATTTCACTCTTGTGATTAGGTGATGTTATATGACAAAGAGGAAGGGATGCTGCAGATGTAATGAAGGTCCCAAATCAGTCGACTTTGAAGTAGTCAAAAGGGAGATTGGCCTAGGTGGACCTCATCAGGCAGGTCCTTTAAAACAAGGTGCAGGCCTTCCATGAAGGAGAAATTCAAAGTGGCAGAGAGATTTTCCTGTTGGCCTTTAAGAAGGGAACTTACATGCTGTGGAGAGGGCCACAAGGCAGGGAACGGTGGGCAGCCTCTAGGAGCTGAGGGCCTCAGTCCTACACCATAGGGAACCGAATTGGGCCAACAGTATGCTTGGAGGACCCCGAGTCTCAGTGGAGATCACAGCCTTGGCTGAGAACTTGGCGAGACCCTGAACAAAGGACCCAGCTAACCCACACTTGGATGCCTCAACTTCAGAAAGTGAGATAGTAAGTTTGTGGCTTTTTGTTACAGAGCAAGTGACTAACAATCTCACCCAAAAAATGCTCAGACAGAAGGATTTATTGGTCACATAACTGAAAAGCCCTTGCCCTCCTGCATCCTCTCCAGCTCTCAGCTGCGCACCTCTTCATGCTGACTGCACTCTCCCACGGGCCTTGGGGTCATGACATGACTGTAGCAGCTCCAGGTCTCACACACTTTCTTCATCTGACCCTGAGAAATACAGCTGAGTCATCCTTGTCCCAGCATTTCCAAGGAAAGACTTGGCGCATCTCACTGGCTCTGACTCTGTCACCTGCCTAGGCCTGAGCCAGTCACTGTGGCCACCGTGTGCTGAGTGGTTAGTCCTGAGTCCCACGCTCTGCCACTGAGACAAGGGTCCAAAACCTTGGGGCTGAGAGTGGGGAAGAGGTGGAAAAGACTAATTTTAGTGATTGCCCTAGGATTTACAATACGCATCTTTAATTAACCAGTTTGCCTTCAAATAACATCCTGCTTCATGTATAGTATAAAGACCTTACGACAGCGGGCTCCCGGTTCCTCCCTTCCGTTCTTCATGCTCTTGTCACACACTTTACTTTCTTCTTGCAGAAGTCCCTTCTTCTGTTCCACTTCTCCCACACCCCTCATCCCCACCCCACACATGCAGATAACCACTTAACTACATTCTCTCACTATAGTTTGCATTTTCTAGAATTTTATATGAATGCAATCATAAATATGTAGTCTTTTGTGTCTGGTTTTGACTCGGTATATTTTAAGATTATTTTAATAAGATTTTAAGATTAATCCATGTTGTTGATTGTATCCTTTACTCCTTTTTATTGCTCAATATTACATCATATCGATACACCACAATTCATTTATCCATATTTTTTATTTTTACATATACTATAAATATACAATTCATTGCTAATATGTTTGCTTTAGTTAAGGGGTTAGCAAAGGATGGCCCATCTGCAAGCCAAAACCAGGCCACCACCTGATTTTGTATGGCTCAGGAGCTAAAAATGGCTTTTACAACTTTAAATAATTGTGGAAAAAACAGTAGAATAATTTGTGGCATGTAAAAATCATATGAAATTCAAATCCTAGAGTCCATAAACTTTTATTGAAACACAGCTGTGTTTATTCATCTACCTCCTGTTTAACCGTGCCTTCACGCTACAAAAGTTGAGTGGTTGCAATAGAGATCATATGACCTGCAAAACCTAAAATATTTGCTCCTTTACAGAAAGTCTGCTGACCTCCTACTTTAGATGTCAGTTGTTTTTTTAAGGCAACTAAAAAATAGACTTTTTACTTTCAGTGCTCTCTTTTTCTTTTTGAGGAAGATTAGCCCTAAGCTAACTGCTGCCAATCCTCCTCTTTTTGCTGAGGAAGATGGGTCCTGCCCTGAGCTAACATCTGTGCCCATCTTCCTCTCAGTGCTCTTAATGTCGTTGTGTAGATCCAAGTTTCTGTCTGATGTATTCCTTCTGCCTGAAGAACCTCCTTTAACATTTCCTGCAGAGTCCATCTTCTAGAAGGCAATGTATTCCCTCAATATTTCTGAGAAAGTCTTTATTTCTCCTTCAACATTTTCACTAGGTAGAGGATTCTGGGTTGAGAGGTTTTTTTTTTGTTTTGTTTTTCCTTTTCAGCACTGAAATCACTCCATTGTCTCCTAGCTTGCATGTTTCCTGGCAAATTTTGCATGGTTTCTGAGAATTCTTAGCTTCCCCTGTATGTAATGTGTCATTTTTTTCTCTGGGCTGCCCTTAAGATTTTCTCTGTCTTTTGTTTTAGCATTTTGAATATATGCCTAGTTGTGTGTATAAATTTATTCTGCTTGGTGTTCTTTGAGCTTCTTGGATCCGTCTTTTAGTTCTGGAATATTCTCAACCTTTATTTCTTCAAACGTTTCTTTTGCCCTGTTCTCTCTCTTTTCATGGGCATCTAACCACATGTTAGAACACATGATATCATTCCACAACTACTGGATACTGTTTTTTGTTTTTCCCTTCACTCTTTTCCCCCTTCAAGTTTCAGTGTGGGTCCTTTCTGTTGATCTGTCATCAAGTCCACTCCTTCTTTCCTAGGCTGTGTTGAGTCTACTGGTGAGCCCATGGAAGGCATTCTTCACCTCTGTTACTTTCTCATTTTTAGCACTTCCATTAGATTCTCTTATGGTTTCCATCGTTTTGCTGCTATTACACATCTGACCTTGTATGTTGTTCACTTTTTCTGTTAGAGCCTCTACTGTATCATAGTTTTTTAAAATTTCCTATCAGATAGCCCCAACATCTATGTCATATCTGAGTCTGGTTTTCAAGACTGCTCTGTCTCTTGGGAGTGTGTTGTTCTCTTTTTGGTATGCCTTGTTAAGTTTTGGTGAAAGCTGGACATCTTGTGTAGGACAGCAGAGGCAAAGGTAAAGGGTTTTTACACACGGAAATGACCACACCTTTCTTTTTTTTTCTTTTGAGGAAGACTGGCCCTGAGCTAACATCCATGCCCATCTTCCTCCACTTTATATGTGGGACACCTGCCTCAACATGGCTTGACAAGTGGTGTGTAGGTCTGCACCTGGGATCCAAACTGGTGAATCCCAGGCCGCCAAAGTGGAATGTGTGAACTTAATCGCTGCGCCACCGGGCTGGCCCTCACGGGCACACTTTCTCTTCTGTGAGGCCGTTAGTGTGGGGGTTTGAGCTAAGCTAGGTTAAGAGTCAGGCTGGGCTTGAGGTTTACTGTTGTTATGGTTACCACCATTGCAAGACAAGTTTTGAATTCCTCTAATGACACCTTGGACTTAGGGTGCAGGCTGGTTTGCCAGAGGGTCCCCCCCCCACAAAGTCTGCTCCGCCCTCAGCTTTAGGTCTTCCCTTCGTGCTGTGCCACAGACACGGTCTTTCCATGCCCTTTTCCCTCTCCTAGCAGTATCCTTACTTCTTACCCATTGCTTGTTAGCTTAACTTGGTAGGTGGGGGAGGAGGGCGTTGTCTGTTCTTCTGATTAAGTCTCAGTCTGTCAGGCGCTGTCCCCCTGGGTCTTGGGGGTACGGCCTCCTTCGTGCTTCAGTTCCAGCTGTAGTTCTGGGGGAGTATGTATTCCTGCCCCTGCCCAAGGGTAGTCTTTTTCTTCTGCCCCTATTTTATTCCCCGAGGTGCAAGGGGATTTCACCAGTGCCATCAGGGTGACAGTGTTTGCTGCCTTCCCCTCCGCGGATTACGACTTTTGTTCAGTAGGGGAGACAGGGAAGAAGGGTCTGGTGGAGCATGGCGATCCTTCCACAGCAGCTGCTATTCCCTTTCTACAGATCGTTATCATGACACATTTCATTGAAACTTTCTCCAATCTTTTGTGGGCTCCCAGGTGAAAAACCCTGAAGAGAGTGAAGACTCCTACAATTTGTGGCCCGCTCTCTCACCAGTGCCCACTCTTCTTACTAAAGTGTCCACTTGTGTTTATGTCAGGTAACCAGTGCTCATCTCTTATCTCTGCCATCTTGTGCCTGTCTCTCTTTAGATTTGGGGCCATTTGATTGCCCTGTGACCTCAGCTCTCCATAAGACTTCTCCTCATACGCTCATCTCTAAACCTGTCACAATTACCTGAGTCACATTGGGACAGGGTGGACATCCCCCATCCCCCAAATTGGGGCTCTGTCAACAAAGAGGAAAGGGAGGAATGGCTGATGGGACAGAACCAATACTGTCTGCAATCAGGAGTCTTTGAAAAACTTTTAAGCAAGGGACTGAGATGAGAAAATTTACGTTTTTCAAAGACTTCTCTGGCTGCAAGGTATAGGATGAAATCAGTAATCAAAAGAGGGATGGCTAAGAAGGCATTCAGATCAGTTATCTGCTGTGATAACTGAGGCAAGAGGATGGTGGTCTGGATGAGGGATTTGGTAGTTGGATTGGTGGGAACTGGATGCATTCAAGATAAAAATCCATTTATTAAAATTTAGTTTACTTTAAAAAAAACAGAATAATACATAGTTTTAAAAGTAAACAGTGCTATTATGTTAACAATAACAATAAAAAGAGTAGCCTTACCTTTCCAATTTCCCACTCCCAGAACTAACTATGGTAGTTTTACTATTTACCTTCCTATTTGAAAATAACATGCACACAGTACTAACTGTTGATTTTTCCATCTTAGGCATTTTTCACTTTCCATTATAAAAGATGAGCGTTTAGTGCTCTTAAACTACTCATCCCTGTTACTGCACGTCCATACTTCCCATCACTCACCCTTTCACTGCAATTATACTGTAATCTTGGTTAGATCAATAATGTTTCTATTATGACTATATAAATGCTATTCACAACCGAGCCAGCAGTATATTTAATTTTCCTTCTTTTCACAACTTCTCTTCCCTCTAGAGTTTACAGTTACTTCTTTGGTTTGTTTCAGTTTGCTTAGTTTTTGTTTTACACTTTTAAACATTTGAACTCTAACATACTGAGGAATGCTCCAAACACTAATGTACAGTTTAGCAAACTCTAGAGCAAACACACGTAACCACCACCCAGATAAACAGAACATTATAACATTCTACATTATGTATATATATGTATGTATATAATGTAGTAACATTATACATACATACACTGCGCCACATAATTCTGCATAGCTCTCTCAACACAGGAGGGTGCATATTCACTGCTCCATTGATGTTGGGCTTGGCTATGTGACTTGCTTTGGCCAAGGGGATGATAGTACATGTGACACAAGCAGAAGCTTGAAAAGTGCTTGTGTGATTTCATTTGGCCTTTTATGCTCCTCCATGAGAAAAGCATGCCCTGCATACCTGTTGCAGCTTTAGCATGGGATCCAGAAGGAACCACGTGGAACAAACCCAAGTCTAATCAGCATAGGAACCCAGCCCAGCGAAACCTCAACCAGAAGAATTGCTTGGCTGAACCCAGTTTAGATCAAACTAAAGTTGACTTAGAGATTTGTGTGTTTTTTTGTGTGTGACTTAGATGTTTTTGTTGAAAGGACAAGAGAGCAAAGGCAAGAGAGAGCAAAAGTTGATCTGTACTGACCGGCTAGAAAGCTGGTCAGGGATTCCTGGCAGCACAGCTTTGCAAAGGCAGTCCAGGCAGCACTGAAGAACTGAGCCAGGAGTCATGGGTTCTGCTCCCAGTGTGGGCCCTGGGAGCTCAAACTTGCTAAGGCTGGTCTCTCCCTAGCCAGCTCTGGCATCCCCTCCTCTGGGAAGCCTTCTCTGACCAGTCTCCCTTCCCCAAGAGTTCAGGACTCCTTTCTTGCTATGAGTTTTTCTGTGACACTTATCTTAATCTCACCTCCCAGAGGCAACTACAGCTAATATTTTGTTTTCTTCCAATTTTTTTCCCCAGAGGCAGCCTTTTCAAGTGCCAGGGGATTGTTTCAGTTTTCATCTTGAAGGGCCCTGAGATATCTCCTATTTCCCCTGGGGCATTCAAACCCTATCCCCTAGCCTCTGAGGCCCATCGATGTCCAAGCATGGTGTCATGGGGGCCACTGTGACTTCTATACTTACTTACCTTCAGGATGAAGTCTGTCTTCCTTTCTGCCACCTGGGAATCTCCATTTCTTTCTTTGAAATTGGCTATTTATTTGAAAGTAAATTGTGTTAAAATCAGCATTCTCACATATTTGGAGCAGGAGATGGGTACCTACCTGAGTTAGCTCAAGCTATCATGTTGCCTGGCAACCTGCTTTTTTTTCCTGGGAAACGTTTTTCTTTTAATAGTTCAAATTATCCCATATACACAATTTTGTTTTCCACTTTTCTGTTTGACAGTAACACATATCCCTGTAGCCTTGTGTCTCATCTCTCAATGCCCAGTGTTTAGCAAAGGGCAGGCTGTTTGTTGAAGGGCATCTAACATAAATAAATGAACTCTGGAAAGACCAGTCAAGAAGGTGAGTGTGTAAGGAACCCCGGGCTGAGGCGAGGGAGCTGAGTGGCTGAGTGGGGACCAGCATGAGGTAAACATTAGGGTGTGGAGAGATATGGGTATTCAGGCTTCTGCATAGGAAGCTCCCTGTGGAGTTCCTGGAACTGTCTGACACACAGACACAAGGCCCTCCCTATCTAGATAAGTGTACAAATGTTTATCTATAGCTGAGACTGAGCCACAGGGTGGGCTAAGGGAACCACTTACCAAGCTGCTGCTGCTGCTTTTCCTTTTTCTCCTTAGAGGAGCCAAAAACGCTCTGTCAGAGCAGCTGACGCAAGAACGAAGCTGAGTGAGAAACACCCAGTCCCCTGAGGAACTTCTCTAAGAAACGGACTGCCATCCTATAAACTCCCATTTGGAGGGACCTGGGGAAGAGTTTCTCACATTGAAGCCACTAAAAATCCCTGGTGGTTATGCCACAGGGAGGCCAATCCAGTTTGTAATTTGCTACAAGGGAAAATCATTTGGCTTTCAGTAGAGAAATTGCAAATTCAGAGGCGACAGAGTGCTAGAATCTCAGAGGGGAAGCCTGAGAGGGGTCAGAACAGGGCAACGCTGGCCTTCATGCACACTGACTTGCATCTGTTGAATACCTGTCATATTTAACACACGTATTTTTTCTTCTACAACAAAACTTTACTGCCATCTACTGTAAAACTGTAGGAAAAATACACAAATTGATGGCATCCCTATAGAGGTGGCATCTTTTTTCTGCACATAATCTGTACAACTTAATTCAGAGTGTAAACCAGCATTTAGTCCAACTCTACCATATGCCAGATACTGTGCTGAGCACTTTCCATACATTTATCACATCCAATCTGAACCACCACCCTAAGAAATAGGTATTTATACCCCATTTTACAGATGTAGAAAATATTATGACCTCTGAGGAAGGAAGGAAGAGAAGAAAATATGATTAGGAAAGGGCAAAAGGCGCTTCATCTGTATCGATAATACAGACTTAACTTGGACGGTTCATGGGTGTATTAGAGCTTCCTGATAACTTGGTATATGTCTAAAATGTTTTACAATAATAACTTAAATCACTGTGAAGATTCAGAGAGGTTAAGTAACTGATCCAACACTGCACAGCCAGACAGAACTCTGATTAGAACCACATTTGCAGTTCTACTAGGTTGCTTCTCTGATTAAATTTACACAGAATCACAGTAAGGTTATAAAATCTACAAAGTACTTGTCTACATTAGATTGACCCCAGAACCAGATTATCTTATGACACTCTCTATATTATCTGTTCTATTTGGAGAAAAGTCTGAATTTCATATTTTATACATGTGGTAGAAAGCAGGGATATTCCAGTATCTAATTCTATTAAATTGGTCAAGATCATTGCTTAGCTTTCAGTCACTTAGGATTTCACCAAGGGCTCATTAAATAAATATTTTCTTGTCATGTTAATTCAGTCTGGCCTGTGGCTTATAGTTAGAGCAACAAACCTAAGGGCAAGGTTCTTCTGGTCTTGAAATGCTCTTTAGGCAAGAATACTTCCATTAACTTATGTGTGTGGGGGGGGTGGTGGAGGAAGTGGCAGCGGAGGATGGGATTACCATTTACTGAGCAACTATTATGAGCCTCGCATGGTGCTAAGCGCTTTCCTTGTGGTACTCCATTCAATCCTCTTGAATCCTGAGGGATATTGGCCCACTTTTTACAAAAGGTTTTTATGAGGATGCATAGATTAGTAAGACAAGGTCATCAGGGAGTTTACATGCAGGTAGGGAGACAATTTAAGAAAACAATAGTCAAAGTTCAGGTGTTATGAGGAAAAGGGCAAGGGGCTAGTGATGGGAGCAGGGAGAGGTGACTTTAGACAGAGTGGGGCACCAGCCTGACCCACTTTTTGAGGAGGGAACCAAGGATTACTCTACTTCAAAGCCTTTTGGTTAACTTTTTCCTCATGCAGAGACCGACCCTGGGAAAACAGCCTCTTCAGCATGCATGTCATGGATGGCCAGCCACAGCCCTGAAGCTGAGGCACAAGCGAGGAGGAAATCACCAGCAGGGAAGTAGGCAAGGACTGCTGATTAAATAACTACTCAAACCCAATTCTTCTCTCGGAAGAGAATCTGCTGGTGGGAGTCTGTAGGCAGTGGTGACAAAACGATTTTTTAAGAGATGCTGAAACGGTCAGTTCCATTTATAAAACCAAACTTGACAACAGGTGAAACAAGAAGAAATTTAAAGACTCAAAGGAAATCAAAACCCCCAAATCTGTCAACCAATCTCCAATCTGCTCTATTTTAGGACTACAGTAATTAGCCATATCCTGAAGATCCAATTTTACAAAATACATACCTGTCTCTAATAGGCCTACCCTAACAATTTAATCTTCCTATCTGTCTCATGTATAAAATGGGAATAAATGTTAGAAATCAAAGTTCACATAAGTCAGGCATTTTAGATACAAGATATTACACAATGGTTCCTTTTATCTAAACCGCACTTCTCAATTGTAACATTAATAATATGTGGATACCATAAAATAGTATGCAGTGAACATTTAAAGGAAACCTGAAATAGGGGAAAGCAGCATTTCCTCTGATTCCATTTTTAAAAATTGTGGTTGAGCAAGAAAGAATAAGTAGCAATTCAAGTGTATTCAAGTGGCAATTCCAGAGTGGCAGCTCTTGTAGAATCTACTCATTTGGCATTGATAAGCAAGTAAACTGTTTCACCTTTTACCACCCTGTTCATAGTTTCTAATTAAGCTGCCAAATATGTTCCCATAAGCTCACCAGCACACCTCATTCCAGGCCCCAAGACTTTGCAAGTTGCCTCCAAGGCTGACCTTCCACAGGGCTTACTGCCATTCACTCAACACTGGTCTTTTCTGCCAATGAACAAGCTATCTCCATGGGCCTTTTCATTTAAGCACCGCTGAAAGTTTCTAAAATCAGC
>NC_060278.1:83825599-83883030 GCF_021613505.1 Equus quagga | reverse complement strand
GGGGGGGGGGGGGGGGGGGGGGGGGGGGGGGGGTGGGGGGGCGGGGCAGGGGAATTAGGTTTATCAAGGGCATAACAGGTGCCCAGAGACCTGACATTTACTCTCATTCAATCCCAAGGAAGCAGTGCCCCATTTTATAGATGATGAAACCGATTCAGAAGTTAAGTAACTTGCCAAGAAGCCAAGTACGTGACAAGGGCAGGAATGAAACCAATCCTGTTTAGCAACAACATCATGCTCTCTTTACTGTTACTTCGAGGTCAAAAACTCCCAGACTTCACGATCCAGCCATCCCACTACTGGGTATTTATCCAAAGAGCCTGAAGTCAGCAATCCCAAAAGTCCTGTGCACCCCAATGTTTATTGCAGCACTGTTTACAATAGCCAAGACATGGAAGCAACCTAAGTGCCCATCAACAGACGAATGGATAAAGAAGATGTGGTACATATATACAATGGAATACTACTCAGCTGCAAAACAGAACAAAATCATTCCATTTGCAATAACATGGATGGACCTTGAGAGAATTAAGTGAAGTAAGCCAGCAAGAGAAAGATAATCTGTGTATGACTCCACTCATATGAGGAATTTAAAACTATGGACCAAGAACAGTTTAGTGGATACCAGGGGAAAGGTGGGGTGGGGGGTGGGCACAAAGGGTGAAGTGGTGCACCTACAACATGACTGACAAACAATAATGTACAACTGAAATTTCACAAGATTGTAACCTATCAATAACTCAATAAAAAAAAAAAAAGCAAAAAAAAAAAAAACTCCCAGACTTCAGTGCTTCTCGACCAATCTTAATCCATCCCACTACACATCTCCACAACCCAATATGAAATTCAAAGCACGTAAGAACTAAGCCATCTGTCTCACACGGTGTCGGTTGGAGAAGCATACTGCTCAGGCTGCAGGGACATTTCATTTGTTTAAATGTTTTTATTTAAAAAAAAATTAAAGACCTTCATGGCACAACTTCTTCCCAGCACAGTTATGTTTTAGTTATACCAATTACAATACAATTACAACCAATAAATCGGGGCGGGGGGAGGGGCGCTTCTGACTTCAAACTTAAAAAAAGGAGGGCCACTTCAAACAAAGTTAAAAAAATACTTTAAAAACCTTTCAAAGTAATTGCCAACACACTGTCTTATACTGGCATTCCATTTCCGGCCATCTAATCAATGCAGATACAGGTAGTGCTGAGAAAGTGTCCCAATACAAGGTGTACAGATGAGGTAATTTACAACAACGCAGAAGTTGTTACTCTGTAAACCCTGCCCCCCACCCACCCACCCAAATGGGTCTTTTTTTTTTTTCCCATGCTTCTGCAGTGACTCCTTAAGTAGCATTTAAAAAACTTCTGTTTATTTTAAAAGGCTCTTGGGTGGCATTTCAGAGTCCTCTGCATTCACCTTCGGTTTCTAGCAAGGTCTGATGCATATGAGGAGGTCCAGCTGTGTGCAGCCCCCAACATCAGCCTCAGCTACACCTAGATTCTCTGAGCTACAAGGGTGGGATGCGAAGTCCTGATTTGCAACCCTCCTCCCCACCTCAAAGAAAAGAATTCATTAGTCATAAGTGTCCTGGTCAATCACAATCCAGTGCAAACGTAATCACAAATTGCATCTCTGGCACATCCGGTGCTTTTAGCTTCTGCACAAATTCAACATGGTAACCCTCACAGCATTCTAGGGCATAAAAGGGTCAAGAACAATAAATATCCACTGTAAGTGGCCACAAGGAAGAAAATCACCCTGCCACACAGTCAGAATGTTTTCCCTACTGTTGAGAAGCATTATAAAAGGAGGCTTTAGCTTCCTCTGGAGTTTACCATTATATTCACTAAAGCCGCCACCTTGATAAAGTTACTAAAGCCAAGATGGGTTACAAAGTTAGGTAAGTTCATTAAATTCAACTCCTCAAACAATTATGTTTATCTATGACGCCCAGGTGAGAAAGGCCTGTGAATCTATAAAGGTAGGAGAATGGGGAACTAAGACTTTAGGCCTTAAAATACGTTGGAAGAATTTCTCCTAGTCCCCACAAGCAGCTACTGTAATGAATAACAGGAAAAAATACAGAGCTGATGGTTTTGCTATTGTGCTTAAAAAACTAGGCTTCCTCAGTGAAGCACCTGATAAACTTAGGTGGTTGGATTACAGTGGAAAATCCACTTTACACACACACAAACACACAAAAACTGGCGACTTTTTCCATCCCCAATCCCTGCACTGCTGAGACACAAAATGAGTTTTATGGCAAAGGATCCTTAATCCCCAGAGACGCTTTGGCTTGTGGTGCTTTTTTAAGGCCTCTCTGCCCTGCCCGGTACCATGGGTCAAACAAGGGGTGTATAAAAATGGCGGCCTTGGGAAGCCTCCACGGTACAGGGCTGCAGGCCCCTCGGATGTGAACGTGAGACACCCACCCAGCGAGACCTTTACACAGGGAACTTAAATCTAACCTTGATAAATAAAACCAAACGTTTATTTACACCAAAGAATTCCAACACTGGATCTTTCACATATGAAGAACAAAGTATTATATATATACACACAGCAAGGGGTGGCAGGGCTGTAACAAGAGAGTTTAGTTTTCCCACAATTACAGGTCTACCATTTCAGTTTCACTGGAGATAGTGGCTCTGCTCCTACCTCTCAGATACATTTACAAGACTGAAGGGCAGGTCTTCTCACTGGATGGCATGAGAGGGAAGGGGAAGGCAGGAGGAAAAGAAGGTAGAAAGCTTAAAATGAAACTCAGTGTGGCCACATCTCCCATTAGCTCTTAAAGACTTGCTAACATGAAACCTATATATAGACAGTATTTTCTTTTGTGAAAAGCAATAAGTTATGCCCAGTAACTAACTGAATTCAAAATGGCCAAGTCAAAGAAAACTGAAAAAGACTTTGCCTTCCCTCTCCTACCAGCTATAGAACGCGTCAGGAAACGAAAAGGGAGAGAATCAAGGAGAAGAGCTCGGGAGGGAAGGAATTAACATTGTAAACTAAACTGAAACTAAAATTCTAAGTGAGCTGGATTTAGGGTTAGGTCAACAAGACATGATTCATACTGAACATGAGTTTTCAGGACCTGTCTGCACTTTGGGTAGATTTTTTAGCATCTCAATGTAACTAGGACATGTTTCCACTAGATTTACCAGGATAAGCCCACTGAAGCACTTTGGGAGTAAAGTGGTATCAGTGACCAGCAGTATGCTCCTCTTAGAGGTTGGGTACCCCCTTCCTCCTTCCTTCCCTCCTCCCTTGAAGAAGCTATATTTTTGTAATCTCTGGAGAAGAGCATGAGATACAAACCCCCCAAAGTGTGGGATGGTGGGGGAGAAATGGTGGGCATGGGAATAAATCTCCACCCGAATGCAGCAGCCGGGATTGAGGCTGGTTTCTTTGTTCTTTAGTGATGAGGAACTGAATTTGGAAGGGGAGAAAAAAATTTGTCCATGAAATATTCCACCTGCAGGTAATTCTTCAGGGAGTCCCCTGAGTTATGAAAAGTTCGAGTTAAAAAAAAAGAAAGAAAAAAAAGAAAAAAAGAAAATCAGCCTATTATAATTTTTTTTTTTATGACTGAACTACTATAAATCCACAAGCAACGGTTCAGACACGGTGCTTCTGAAGTATTTCACCCCTCCCCGCCAGGCGCAAGCTGCATCAAGGAGAGAGTGGACTCCCCCACCTCTGCTCAGGCATCAGGAGACAGAAGGGGCCATTACTGCTGAGCGCCAGCGGCAGCTGGAACAGGCATCCCAAGGGGGTTGGCAGCAGCAATCACTGGTGAGCCTGCCAGAGGTCCGAGGGGTGAAGGGGTTGGCACTGAAGAAATCCCTGAAAGAAAACAGCCGACAGTGAGCCAGAGACACCAACCATGGAAATTTTAGTCACTAGTTTTTGATAGCACCCATCTCAAAAGTGACACAATAATAATTCTCTTTTTATTAAAGGCCTTCCTTAGCCAGATCTTTACAAATTAAGTCTAATTTCAAATTAAATCCTCACAAATTAAAATAGTAAATTTAAAAGACAGGTAAAGAAATCTAAGCTTGGACAATTTAAGCAGTTTGTCCAAGGCACACTGCTAATAAGCAGCAACTATGCTTGGATTTCAACCCAGGCCTGTCCAGGGCTGCACTGTCCAACCAGACTTTCTGCTCCATAACCTGGGCCAACTTGGTGGCCACTAGCCACACGTGGCTACTGAGAATTTGAAATGGGGCTACTGCAACTAAGGAACTGATTTTAAAAGTGTACTTGATTTTAATTAACTTAAATAGCCCCATGTGGCAGTCACCGCCACACTGAACGGCAGGGCTGGTGCCGAGTTCATGCACTCTTCTCACACCACGCTGCCCGCTTGGTTGGCAGCTTTCAAAATTACTAAGTCATTTGCAGTGGGAAAAGGAACATTTTTCACCTCTAACCTAAAATAAGTGTTTTAGAATTTATTTCCATTTAGTTTCTTCCACTCATCTGATGACCAGAGTTACTTGTTAGATTGCCCTCAGCCAGCCAGTTCCTTAATTTTCAAAATGTTATATATATATTTTGAACAGGTAATATGTTTACACGCCTCAAGATACAAAAGGTTCAAAAGAGTATACAGTGAAAAAGCTCCCTTGCCCTGTTGCTTGGCCAACTTACGACACCATTTTCGGGGTGTATGCTTCCAGAAATATTTTATGCATATACATGAACATAATTTTATAAGAATATTCATATAAGAATCATATATAAGAATGTGATTATGTATTCTTGCCCACTCCTGGTCTTGGACATGGTTTTGCATCTTGCTTTTTTCATTTCATATTGTGGAGCTAGAAAACAACATGAAACACTCATTCTTTTCTCTGGCTATATAGCATTCCCATAATGGGTGTCCCATAATTCATTTAACCAGTTCCCTACTGAGAGCTGTTTTCAATGTTTTGCTCTTACAAATAAGGCTACAATGAGTAACCTTGGATATACATCATTTTGCACATAGGCAAGATACTCAAGAGGATAAATTCTAAAAAGCAGCTAGTTCTTTAAAAAAGAATTGGGACACCAGCAATTCTCAGAGGGTGTCTGAGTAAATGCCCTCACTACCACCAGTGCACTCACGTGGATGTTGCATACCTATCTAACTCTTAGGGGATGTGCCTATGGTTTCTTTAGAATAATTGTGTAACTCTGTAAAAAAAACTCGCTCTAAATCGTGATGACTCAACAATTATGAAAAATAATCTCATATAACCCTTTACAATCTACTAGGCACACTGGAGTTGCTCTGGAAAAATCAGAGAACCACTGTTCTACACATATATACCTATGTACAAATCCCACCTCTACTCCCCCCACCCAATTTCTTAATCTTGTCTCTGAGGATCACGCAACTACTGTCACTCTAATCTGTGAGAGGAAAGGATCTCTTTTTACTCTTCACGGCTTGTTGGGACTTTCAAGTACCTGAGAAAAATTTTCAGGATTCTGGCCTAGAAGAAACTGTTGATACACTACTCAAGGCAGTGTCACTAAAGTATACCAGGTGTCAAAAGCATCCTGAAAGCTGGTGGGGAGAGCCACACGGGCCAATGTGTTACTAAGGCAATCGTTACAGAGATGAGGAGGTCCACAAGAAATCCCCACAAACAGGGAGCAAAACTAATGATAATAATTGAGGTCAACCAGCCCCCTGTTCCCCGCACTTAAAGGAAATTTACCAGTGAACTGACCTGACATCATATTGGCGCTGCTGACAGGCGTACTGCCCCCTGGCATGCTAGAGGAGCCCATTCGAGCCTGGTCCTTCACAACAGAGTCTAGAAAAGCGACAATAAGGGTAGGTTCTGTTATACTTGAAGGATTAACTAACTGTCTAGGGCCTTAAAGCAGTCATTCTCACTCTTTGCACTTTATTTATAGTCCTTATTATTCCTAGAAGAACGTAAGGTGAAAACTGCTTTCACCATGAATTAGACAAGTAATATAAAATAGAATTATCTTTCCTGTAAGACTGGTAAAGGCCAACTCTTAAACTAAATTGTAGGAAGACGAGGTAATTATCCATAGTAGAGCTAATTTAAAACAAAACTGATCCTGTCAGGGTTTAAAGAGACAATACAATCTAACTGGCCCAGGCAGTAATATATTATCAGAGTGAATTGGTTTTACTGCAGTCCACAGCTCACCTGGTTAAGCACGGTGCCAAACAAGCCACAGCAATAGGTTTGTGCAAGTTAGTGCTATGATCACAGACTTCACTCTCCATCTCAGTCGGCCTGTCAGTCTGTGATGGCTTCACGACAAAACCATCCCACCACGCCCCAAGGAACAATCCAATGTGGCAGCTAACATCACAGTGAGGATGTAGTGGGTCTAAGTGGCATTTTCACCCAGGATAGCACAGTTTGCTAAACTCTCAAACCCAGGTCAAGGTGTTCATAAAATTAAGATTTTCAAGCCTCCTTGACTCTCTCCAATGAATGATTACCAGAGACAGGACAGATATAGGGCTGCTTATTCTAATCCAACCACTTCAGACTAGCCACTGGGAAGTATCACCCACACAGGAAGAAAAGCAGTTTACTTAGGAATGATCATGTGTCAGGTATTCTGTTAGATCAAAACCCTCCCAACAATTCTGCAAGACAGTTGCCATCACTGTCCCCATACGAGAAAGCTGAGGCTCACTGTGAATGAAGGCAACCTGGGATTTCAGCTGTTCTGTAGGACTCTGGGCCCAGAGCTTTCCTCAGAGTATATAGTCTCCCTGCCTTGTACAGTCTGCTAGGTGGGTCATGCAGGCTCTGTGGATTGGACAGGAGGACTCACAGAAATAGGGGTGCTCCATGGCCTCTCTTGCGGTGAGCCGTGACTGATGGTCATACCGCAGCAGCTTGTCAAGGAAATCCAAGGCCTCAGGGCTGACAAGGTGCTGGTTTTCACTGTGGACAAAGCGTTCCCATCGCTTACGGGAGTGCCTGCAGAGCCAAAAGGGGGAATGAAAAATGGAATGAGGAACAGAGAAGCCCAACATTTCACTCCTACATTATTCCTGAGTGGCTAGCAGCCCAGCCAATAGCAAAGAGAGATCAAAACTCAAGAGATTACTCCTATGCCACTCTGCCACTGGGGAGACAACAAAGCTAACTGGAGAGACTGGAAATAGCAGTGTTGCAGAAAAATCTGGGTCCTCACAATTTTATGAAACGTAATTCAGGTTAGTTTACAGGACTGAATGCTCCTGTGCAGCAAGGAGGGTCAGGTGGCTGGGCCAACTGCACCTCTCTCCTATGCCCACATACATTCCTGGCATCTCTGCCACTTGGCCAGCAACAGCCTTTACATCACGAATGGCTACCTCCTCTTGTTAAGTGGTGAATGAATTAGTATCATGTCTAGTCACTATTTTCAGAGTCCGTTGTCAGCACATCAGTACTGAAGCATGTGTTTTCTATTACTATTTCTTTCTCTTAGAGAGGGTTTGTCATTTGGAGAAGTAAGTTTAATCAAGAGATTCTGATTTCTGACAACCGTAATCCTTCTACCAGAATCTATATTTCACAAGAATTCTCTGACCCTAATCTCCACACTCCGATTCCTATAAGTGAATCTGGAAAAACAGCCATTCAATCCAATGCTTTTATCACATGCCCACCCATGCAGCATCCGGCAGCACTGGAGCACCGACACCTCAGCAGTGTTGGCAAAGAGAACGTAACTATTTTGAGGATTCAAAGTGTAAGCTTACACCCAAAGTGCTTAAGGCACAGATGCATAGATTCTGCTTTATGACTTACCTGCCCAAGATATCATTGAAACGAGGATCTAATTCAATGTTGTATTTGTCAATATAGTCATATAAATCTTCTGTCCCCAGAACCTTGGCTATCCTCACCAACTAGGATTAAAGAAAGATAAAAGCGCACACCACAAGCATATTACAGGGCTGCATTAAAAGAAAGCGATCATCATGGCTATGGGTGTGAATGTTACACTTCGATTTAATTCAGATTTCTGTGCAGGGCAGGAGTGGATTTCCACATAAAATTCACTAAATTATCGCTCAGTGTGAAGGTATCAAAAAGAAAAAGCAATTGCTTTGTAACCTGGTTCCTTCCCCTTGAAATGTCTCCCTGGTGAAGTCTTATTTTTGTCCCCCCTCACAACCCAGCTGAAGACGTCACATCTTTTGGAAAGCTTCCCTAGTACACTCAGACCACTCACTCCCACAACTGCTGTTTGCACCCTGTCTACATTTCTACCCTGACATTTATGCCTGTGACCTCTGTCATGTTTGGTTCCTGAACTAGATGATTACGAACTATTTGAGAAGAGGGACTATTCTTTTTTTCTGTATTCTTCAATCCTGCATGGCGGGTGATACAGACTTGCTGATTTTAATCGAATTCAGGTGGTATTCTTAGACTCATATTAAAAATGGTCATTGTGGGGCTGGCCCTGTGGCCGAGTGGTTAAGTTTGCACACTCTGCTGCGGCGGCCCAGTGTTTCACGGGTTTGAATCCTGGGCTTGGACATGGCACCGCTCATCAAGCCATGCTGACGTGGCATCCCACATGCCACAACTAGAAGGACCCACAACTAAGAACATACAACTATGTACCAGGGGGCTTTGGGGAGAAAAAGGAAAAAATAAAATCTTAAAAAGAAAGGAAAAAAAAAGGTCATCGTGCTCAAACAAGGCAACAGTACCTTCCACAAGGCCCTAGAATCATTCCAGGTTCTCTTGAATGAAATGGCCCCTTGATCTTCAAGGGGAAGTGGAGCTAGTATAAAAAAACACCATCTATATTTCTAGTGACATACATCAATTTTAATCCATATAGAGACAAATGGATCATAGAAATACCACATATAAACCAAGAGGTTGGAGAAAACATTCCTAACTCCAATGAAAGCTCACATTAGAAGAGTCTAAGGTAATGTCCTATTTCCTAAACTATTCTTCTTTGAATTGTATATGATGTTTTATAAAACATTTTACAGGTATATTTCACAATAAAACAAGCAATGCAAATTAAAAGGACTAGAGGCAAAACTCTGATTTCAAAAGGCTAAACTGGTAGCTCCCAAAACACCAATCTGAGGATCAATGTCAGGTTGGCTGAACAAGGCATGAATTGAACATTATTCTAGGGCCGACTCTCAGAGATTCTGAATAAACAGCTCTCAGGTGGGGGCTGGGCATCTGCATTTTAACAAGATCTACTGCAGTTTCTAACAGGCAGAATCTCGCCATCACTAGGTTAGACCAGCAAGTTCCCTAAGGGGAACAACATATATCACCTGATCGTAATTGTCATGTCCGTGGAAAAATGGCTCCTTCCGGAAGATCATACTTGCCAGCATACATCCCAAGCTCCACATATCCAAACTATAATCGTACATCTACATTAAAGTAAAGAAAACAGCATTGTTATCATACATGAAATGACAAGAATAAACATCTCGTCATTTCAAAATAAATATCTGCTCTTTATTATTGGGGAAGGGAGGATCATCCATTGACTCAAAGTCCAAATACCAATAACATCTTCATGTACTTCTTTTCAGTCTTTTTTTCTATGCATTTCTCCCCCAGTTTTAAAACAATCTGTACATATTTTGAATTACTTTTTTCACTTATGTAAGAACACTCCAAATTGTTAACCTAGAGAAACCTAACACGTAGTGTTATTTTATTGCATAAATATTTCAGAATTTAATCTTTAATTTCCCCTATAATAGGACAGTGTTTCATTTTTCACCATTATAAATGTTGTAAAAATATTTTTATGCATAAAATGTTTTTTGAGTGCAGGGTTATAACCCTCAAGATCCCAGAAGAAGAATTTCTAGGACAGAGTTTGACCTCTTAAAGGTGTATCTGATAATAACACCTGGGAGGACTGGACATGAAAGGCACTCACAGGGATTTTGTTTCTTTGAGAAGAAAAAGGCCTTTTATCTCTTTTGTTAAGGGGAAGGTCTTTATACCTAAAATACAATCTCAGAAAATCATGAGAGAACACTTTTTAGTTTACTCTTAAGGTTGGCCAAACCTAGCTTACAAATTCTCAAACCAGCTCTGGAATTTCTGACCAGGAAAAGTATCTTTAGTGTGCTTTCTCCTCAGTTAGGGTCAAATGCAGATCTGTTCATGTTCCACCAACACTATGACAACAGCAACAACTGAAGTCATGGCAGATGAACTGAGGTGATTCATATTTTACGTTCACATAAAAGGGACAGACATGGATGTGCAAAAATGGCCTATTCAAAAGCACGAAATGACATTTTTCTTAAATTATGTGCAAAACAAACACAGGACCAAAATTTTTTCTGCCCTTCTCTTCTCACCTGATAGTCTACAAGTAGCTCAGGACCTTTGAAGTATCGGGAAGCAACTCGAACATTATATTCTTGGCCAGGATGATAAAACTCAGCCAAACCCCAGTCTATTAGCCGTAGCTGAAAGAAAAAAAAAAGGAGAATCAATCATGAGCAATTTTATCTTTCAAGCTCCCCCTCACTGCCATTGGAGTACTCTTTTAAAAACACCAGCCATATCATTCTTTACCGAATCCCCTTCACTGAGTACCTACTGCATTTAGGATGAAAATCAAATCTCTCAGCTTCACATACAGGGTTCTCAAGATCTAGTTCCTGTCTCCACTGAGACTTACACTTCCAGAAAGACACAACTCACTTTGTGCTTCTCCGAATTTCTTAAACTGCGACAAGAATGTCTCCACTATCCAACCTAGACTCCTACTGACGAACACCTCTGCATCTTTTGAGATATCTAAGTTAGCCGCTTCTAACTATCCAAGCAGAACCAGTGCCTTTAGCTCCTAACCCTCAGATCTCTTTCTTTAATAGAACTTACAACTCTTCACTGTATGTTTGTTTTCCATCTTTCTTTTTCAATATGGACTTGGAAGCTCCTCGAGGGTAGAGACTGTTTTATTTACTTTTGTAATTTTTAGATTCAACGTAATGCCCAGTACACAGAAGAAAAATAAAAATATTTGCTGAGCAAACAAAATAAAAGAAAGGCCAACAAAATATCTCTTACCAAAATGTATCCTCATAGTGGAAAAAGTACTAGCAAGGACAAGAGGCAACCTCATTTGCCCACTGTGCACAGCATGACCATAATCTGAAGTGGGAGCAGCAGGGCCTGGCAATGCCCGCCTGCCCTGACACTGCCTCTCTTAAGTTCACTGTTAATGAGGGACAGTGTCTTCACTGTTTTAGTAGACAAAGTGAAATATAATAAAAGGTATGAAAGAAAGTGTAATTTTTTTATACACACTTGCTCATCAACCCCTTAACATTTGTGCTCCAGAGCTGATCCTGAGCTTCCTTTTTTATCAAGTATTCCCAGATGACCATTTCTTGTCTTGTGGCTTCACATACAGCATCTTAGCCTTTCCCACCTATACTCTCCAGCCCATGCCTCCTACCAGCCGTCTCTCTGTGATCACCTAACAGACATCTCAAAACTAAACCTACTTCCCGAATAGCCTTCTTCTTCTCCTCAGTTAAAGGTAATTCCATTCATCTTGTCATTTAGGCCCCCAATTTTCACCCTGGATTCTTGTTTCCTTTACACCCCACATCTAATCTGTCAACAAATACCGTTGGCTGTACCATCTTCTGACCATTACCATCACCTCCACTGCCACTGCCCTGGGCCATGCCACCACCCTCTTTCGTCTGATTTACTACACCACCCCTTCTCCTAACTGGTCTCCCTGCTTTCACTTAAAAAAATTTTTAAAGATTGGCACCTGAGCTAACATCTGTTGGCAATCTTTGTTTTTTGTTTCTTCTTCTCCCCAAAGCCCCCCAGTTAAGTAGTTGTATATTCTAGTTGTAGGTCCTTCTGGTTGTGCTATGTGGGATGCCACCTCAGTGTGGTTTGATGAGCAGTGCCACGTCCACGCCTAGGATCCGAATCAGCGAAACCCTGGGCCGCGGAAGTGGAGTGCTCGAACTTAACCACTCGGCCACGGGTCGCCCCCGCCCCTCACTTTCTAATGCCCTGGCAACCCCTCTGTTAACTCTATGAATTTTTCATTTTGAGAATGTTACACAAATGGAATCATCTATAACTTTTTGAGACTGCTTTTTTCCACTCAGCATGAGATCTATCCAAGTTGTTGCATTATCAGTAGTTCTTTTTATTTTCTTTCTTTTCCTTTCAGTAATACTACTACATGGCGTAGATATACCACAGTTTGATTGACCCTTCGTGCACTGAAGGACATCAGGTTTTCCAATTCTGAACTACTATAAGTAAAGCTGCACTCACGTATAGGTGTTTGTGTGGACCTAAGTTTTTGTTTCCCTGGGATGAATGCTACTGTTGGATCATTTGATAAGCACATGTTTAGTTTTTTAATAGTTTGGAATTTTCCAAAATGGCTGTGCTACTTTACATTCCCACCAGCAACATATGAGAGACCGAATTTCTCTGCATCCTTGCCGGCATTTGGTATGATCACTATTTTTTATTTTAGCTGTTCTAGTAGGTATGTAGTGAACTTTTAAAAATGAGAGGGAGAACACACCAACCCTCTGCTCATACCCTGCAAAAGCTCTGCAAATTCAGAGAAAAGGTCTGGCGATCTTTAAGGTTTTACCCGATCTGGTTCTCTTTATCTCTTTGACCTCACCCCCTCCCCTCTTTCATTCCATCCCTGCTCTATCCTTGCTGCTGTTACAACATGCCAGGCACACTCTTGCCTCAGGGCCTCTGCATCTGCAAGTTCCTCTATCTGGGACATACTTCTTCCCAAGATTGCATGGCTGGTTCCCTTCAAGTATTCTGTAAAATGTCATCTTCTCAATGAAACCTTCCCTTCACCAGCTTGTTTAAAACTGCAACACTTTCCACCATTCCCTACTCCTGATTTATTTTTCTTCCATAATACTTTTACTTTTCTATCCCACCAGCCTCCCCCAAATGCAAGCTCCTTATGGACAAGAATTTTTTGTCTGTTTGTCTCATGCATATATCCCCAGCCTCTTACATACAATTCCTCTTATAATTCCTATTACAAAGTGTGTCTCTAAAAAAATATTAGTTGAATAAACAAATCACCTACATTCCCAAAGCCTACAACAGAGAGCCATCACTGCCTACAAAAGGTGGGCTTGGTCACCTTAAAAAACTGTTATAAAGCATGTGGTAGTGCAGCTCTCACTGAAAGCACTTGTAGAGTTCAGGGACCCCATGACACTTGCTAATAAGAAGCACCATTTTCTGAATATTTCAACCATTTCACAACTGTGCACACCTAATTGTCACAATAATCTGTGGCATGCAGGACAAATATTATTATACCTGTTGTACAGGTAAGAAAAAGTAGGCAAATGAGAAGAAAGAAGTTTCCCAAGAAACTGGTTATTTAATAAATAAGACTAGAAGCCAGGTTCCCTGCCCAAAATTAATGTTTTGCCTACTGCACTAATCTGTTTCCTCCTTGATAGTATTCTTAAGAATATGAATGAATAATGGTTTAATCACTCTGATTTGTTAGTTAATTCATTCACCAAGTATTTATCAAGTTCCTCATAGGTACCAGGCACTGCGACAGATCCTAGGGATAAAATGTTGAAGATGGGCTGTTGGCTCTATCACGTTGATAAGACTTATCAGTCTATCACTTTACCTTTCTGTGCTCATGATCAATCATGACATTATGGGGCTTCACATCTCTGTGCATAATTCCCATGCTGTGACAATAATCCAGGGCCTATGGGAGGAACAGGTAAGAAAGGAAAGAGTTAGCTTACATAAGAGTGATTTTTAAAGTCCTTTACTTTTTCCATAGTTTTCCTTCTAGCTGCACAACACCTCTGGGAGTCAGGGTTAGGACAATTACTCCCACAGGTATTCTTCAGAGACTCGTTCAAGATCCCACAGCAAGCAAACTCAGGTCTCTGACCTTCAAGTTCTGTTGTTGCACAGCTGTTTCAACAACCTTTCTGTTCAAAAAGACCCAAAGTGTACACTAAATGCATCACTTCCAATTTGTCCCTCTTACCCAAAGCCTGGATTATTTTCACAAACAGATCCCCCTCAAAAGAAAAAAATTGGTCTGTACTATAAACCTCTTATTCAAAGAACAACAACAATTCTTCAGCAGCTAAGAGTCTACAACAGAGGCTGGCAAACCAGGAGCCGCAGATCAAATATGGCCTACTGCCTGTTTCTGTGAATAAAGTCTTAGAACACAACCATGCCTATTTGTTTGCATACTGTCTGTGGCTGCTTTCTTGCTACAATAACAGAGTTCAGTAGTGTGAGTAAGACCCTATGGCCCACAAAGCCTAAAATTTTACTCTTTGGCGCTTGTAAAGAAGTTTGCCAGCTCCTTATTTATCACAGCAAATCCAATTTGAAAAGTGTGTCTAATCTCAAACTAAGGGGAACTGAGTGGTATAACCTTTGGGGTTATTAATCCAGCCCTTTAAGTCAGCTGATGTCATTGGCCAAGTTCTTGTCCTTCCTGAAGGGCAACTTGGGTTTCCAGGGCTAGGCAACCATGTCCTTAACTTTGTGAAGTCCTGCTCGCCACAAGACCGCATGAGCCAATGGAAAGATCAAATATCTCTGCTGGCATAGTCTCTTCAGTGTACTTCTAAGGTTCAAATGCAGGCTTTGTCAACCCTCATTTAGTAAGAAACTTCAGCCAACTCACAGCAATTTTCTCATCTATAAAACTGATCTTGTGACTACTAGGAGCAAGATATTTGGCGATCCCACTTTAGAAATCAAAGTCCACTCTAAATCAGCAATTTCTAAGCAAATCATTAGGACAAGGACCCTTTGAGGGCTGAGTTAAAGTTTACCGTTTTACTTGTTGAATTTTAAGTGAAATAAAGTACACCAGAAGCCAGCACATCATGAGTTATTTTTACAAGTTTTGAAAATTTAATTGTAACTTTTGTAGGAGCAAGGTGGAGATTACAAATATTTATTAAGGAGTCCCAGCTCTCTTCTAAATTATATTCCTATTAGACCCTATTCCGTAACCCTCACATTAGAATAAGTGTTCTGATGCTATTAACTTATTAAAAACACATGAAGAGGCTGCTTCTTTCAACATACTTTACAAAGTTAATTCACCAGTTTTTCTACAGTCAACTGGACTATTTAAGAAAAAGGGAAGATCAATCTACAGATATTTAGTACCCAATATTCCCTTACCTTTAGAATCTCATACATGTAAAATCGAATATCATAGTCTGTTAACGTCTGGTACAATTGCTGTTAAAGACAAATGCAACATTTGAGTCATGAAATAATGCTGATAGGAAGGCAATTTCTCATTCTCATTTGCAGTAATTCAAACCAAGACATGGCTTATTTGCCCTTGCTCCAAGATCTGTCTGTTCACCAGTGTCTACTTCTCCAGTAGATTCACTTTAAAGAGATACTTTGAGTCTTTAACATATTATATATGCAAATGTGAAGATTATTTAAACTCATATGGCTGAAGCTATAATCCACTATCGGAAACATAGCAATTTATATATGCAACATGCACTGATCAACATTTGCAATTTAGTTTGCTTTTCATTTATCTCCAGACCATCTCATAAAAGGCATTTTGGTAAATACATAGCCTCCTTAGCAGGGAACTAACTCATCTCTGGCTCACGTAGTTCTAAGTGTTGCAGATCACGAGTAGGTATGCAGACGACTTGCTGCCAAATCTGCTGAGCCAATTTAAAGGAATTATTCCTGTCCCAGTTTGAAAGCAAACTCTGGACAACTGTTAGGTATCCTTTCCAGTTTCCAAAAAGCTGTAGACTTTTGTTTTACATGTACACATCATCAAATGGTTAGTGACGTCCTCTGGCAAAGTTTTCCTTAAAGTTATCATTCTCATACTAAAAGAGTTCTTCCTTGTTTTCCTCCTCTCAGCAAAGAATTCACCTACATTTATTGATACCTAACATTCTTAATATTGGACTGATGCAAAGGCAAGTCAAATACCTTTACAACCTGTAACCCAAGAGAGTGCCCAGTCTTCTGCTGTACTGGAATCAGGAAATGTTTGAAATAAGAAGGCCACTGGACAGGCTGGAAGTCAGAGATATCTCCTGCAGACGTTTGTGTTACAGCAGAATTTACAGCACCTTTCCCCACCCATCCCTTTTCAAGATCCAGAGCCCAGAATTTCTGAGGAATCCTAAGGCATAAGCAGTACTTGCTTTTACATACATCATAACATTCCTTCGTGAACACTGCCATTTTAAAGCGAAATGTCTTAAGGTCAGATCCTGACTGAACATGTGTTGCTGCTGCCTTCATTAGGTTTGAGATCAGTGGAAACTGTCAAATGAACAGTAAAGGTGGTGAGAAGTAAATGTATTGGTCATGAAAAAGAGTACTAAACAAATAAGATAGTAAAATACCAAGATGTGGAAAGTGGGCACTGCTTGTACAGATTTTCTATCTTAAAACTTAGACTGTAAGGATAAAAAGCTCTTTTTAAGCAAGCCAGAAGGAAGACAGTTAACATCCCTAAAAGGCTTTCTATGTGGTCTAAAAAACCCAACAGCTTGAAATGGTTGGTTATATATTATACCTTGAAGTCTGTGTTGTTTACGTGTTCAAAAACCAAGGCGGGGGTTCGTGACTAGGGGAAAGAAAAAGAAAACACACATTAGCAACAGCCCTGGCAGCTTTAATGGGCACAATGTTTGTGGATGCTACGTGGTGAATTTGGCAGTCCTCGCCTCAGTTGTAGGAAACCCTCTATTGCTACAAGCCCTCCCCACTCTGATCACCACCACACTTAGGTCATTTCTGGGATGGATTTCAAACAGAAGACATGGAGCTGAAGTCTCACCAGGCTCTAGGCAGCCCGACAATGCGCCCATCGCCCATCGGCATCGGACCTGAGTTTGCAAAATGGATTAACACATTTCAGTTTCCAGTGCTATCAGTCTCTTAGCCTAGAAGAATAAGAAATAGTCTGTGGGTGGAGGTCTCTTTGAAAGAAAGACCCAAGCTAGTTAATTGGTATAACTGATTAAGCACTTTTAAAGCAGGACTTAGGGGAACAGAAAGAGGACAGTTGTGCTCCAGGTCAAACACCACCTCAGCCCTGGTGGGCCTTGCTAGTGCCTAATATACTCACCACAGGATCTTTTACAATGTCTGCCAGTGTGATGATGTTGGGACCGCCTCGCAAATTCTCCAAAATCTTTATTTCACGCTTGATTTTCTTCTTCTTTACTGGCTGAAAAGGTAAAAGATCATCAGTGAAATAAATTATTTCAGAGTACTTCAACAGGTAATATAATACATAAATGGCTTACTTATGAGCTCCTTGAAGAAAGGAAAAGTGTCAAGACTCATGTCTGAATGCCGTTCTCCTAGCCCTGTGCCAGGCACTCTGCAGGTAGTTGGTAAATACTGAAGGAAAAAAAGATTTCCACTCCAAAGACCAGACTTCTGCAGAACTAGCATTTAAATCCAATCATCAGCTTTTACTTAGTTTTTTAAAACTATACAAACTGGGAATATAAATGTTTAGTAACATTAAGGCATATCTTATAAAATCATTTTATCAAGTAGGATGAAACATGAGCTCTTTCCATTCCTTCCTCTAAGTCCATAAACACTCTATAGAGGTGAAGGAAATCAGGACCAACAGCAAGGGTGGCCAAACCATCTTTGTGCAGCATAACCTTGTGGGTTAAAAGAGGACCTTGGAGACAGACTGCCTAATGGGAATCCTACCTTCATTACCTGCTAACTGTGTGCCTATGGGCAAGTTACATACCTCTCCAAGCCTTTTGTTATGGGTAAAACAATCAACAAGAGTACCTATCTTGTAAGAGTGTTGGTTGTATGAGCCATAAGATATCTGCAAAGATCTCAGAATATGGGTGGGACATAACACCTAGTATCTGTCTAACGTTATGACCAATATTTCTACAAATGAACTCCTCCCTCTATTCTAAAAAAGACCACTCTGCCGAGCAGATCTTCCCTATTCCTTTGTCTTCACCCATCAATTTCACATCTGTTTCGGTATAGAAATTCTTTTCGTTTTTCTTAGGAGGGCTTTGGTCCAAATGTTCCTCCTCTACAAAGCCTTCCTTCTAAATAGTCTAAAACAATGCTGGTCCAAAAGAAATATAATGAAAGCCACATGTGTGTATTTTAAATGTTCTAGTACTCACACTAAAAAGTAAAAAACAAAAAACAAAACAAAACCAGACAAAATTAAGTTTAATAATATATTTAACAAAACATCCAAAATCTTGTCACGTCAACATGTAAATCAATATAGAAAATTAGACCATGAGCAATTTTATATTCTTTTTTGAGTAGTAAGCCTTTGAAATCTAGTGTATTTTATCCTTACTGCGTATCTTAACCTGGACAACCACATTTCAAATGCTCAATAAGCCATATGCGGCCCATGTCTGCCGAACTGAACCACGCAGGTCTTTCCTAGGGTGTTGGTCACCTCGGACTACTGACCCATGGCACACAATTCTTAGAAATTGTTTTAAGTATGTATATCATCTCTTCATTAACAAGATTGGTAGTTACTAAACTTTGATGATCAACAATCACCTATAATTTTTAATATACAGATTCCCAGGACTCACCTAGACCTGCGGCATTGGAATCTTGAGAACGGAGCCAGAGATCTATTTTTAGATACTTCCCAGGTTGATGGTCCAGGTCTAGAAACTACCAAACAATACTGTACCCTGTCTTAAGTCCTAGAACATGGTACAGCAGAAAGCAAGCAGATCTTGGGAAAAGACCATCCTGGCTTTGTAGCTGTGCAGCTTTGGGAAAAGCACTTACATGTTTCTGAACTTTATTTTTATTCCCTGCTGAAAAGGGACTATAATTGTGTGATGTACATACCACAGTTAGAAGAGGACCCAAGGCAAAGCAGACACTCAATAAATGGAAGCTGTTTTTAGTAACAGTGACTTCCACATAGTCCACATTTAATTCAATCCACAACTGCTTAGCCTTGCTTCTATTAGAACTCAGTACACTGGCTGGGAAACAAGCTGATCAGAAGTCTTCTCTTTTTGCTTCAACTATCAGATCTTTCTAATCTGCTAGAGTATTTGGGAAATCTTTCCACCCTCCAGGGACTAACTCCTCGATATATCTCCTGTTTTCTACTAAATCACGATTTCCCAACTGCTGGTCAATGGCAAAAAGCTACTGGTTTACAAAACTTTTATTCTACAAAATCCTTAAAATCTATCAACTTACAAAGCTGGTTCTTGATAGACCAGGCAGGTGATTTAAACCCTAAATTAATGTGATCAATGCAACTTTTATCTTAATAAATAAGGAGGAGAGATTAAAAATTCTAAATATAGTTTACAAATGAATTTTATACTTGTATCATCCATCTATATAGTAAAATATACAGTTAGTACAGTAAAGAAGACTAAGCCGGAAAAAATCTTTCAAACCACCCTTCACTCAAAACCACCAATGGCTCCCAATGACCTAGAGATAAAAATCATGTACCTTTTAAGACTGGAAGGAAATACAGAGATTATCTTTTCCAGGCCATCATCAATTTACTCTCCCTTTCTAAGTTTACTTCCCATGTGTGGTCACACACATCTTCCACAGAAACTTTTCTCTCACTTGTTTCTTTCTCTTCCTCATTTCTTACCTTGCACATTCCAGATGACGTTTCCCTTCCCCACTCCCACCCACACCTATCCAAATCCTCCTTCCATTCAGGGCCTGAAAATAGCTCCAGGGAGCTTTTCCTAACCACCACCCTCTTCTCAACAATAAAAGACCAACCATTTGTGCCTTTCTCTCTCTCTGTCTCTTTTTTTAAAGATTGGCCCTGAGCTAACATCTGTTGCCAATCTTCTTTTTTTCTTCTTCCCACAAAAGCCCCCCAGTACATAGTCGTATATTCTAGTTGCAGGTCCCCATAGCAGGTTCTGCTATGTGGGACGCCGCCTCAGCATGGCTTGATGAGCAGTGCTAGCTCCACGCCCAGGATCCAAATGAGGGAAACCCTGGGCCGCCAAAGCAGAGTACACAAACTCAGCCACTCGGCCACAGGGATGGCCCTCATTTGTGCCTTTCTTATGACTCTAAATAACATATCACCTCATTCAATCATATACCTTCCCATATGAACATCATCCTACAATTACATAGAACTTCAGTCTCCAAGGTATATTTCTATATACAATTTTGTATTTGATCCTCATAACTCTGATAAAGATAGGTAAAGGAAGATTATCTCATTTCCACAGATGAACAAACAAGTCTTAGTTTAAAAGGACTATGGCTAATTACTTTGAGAGTCTGGATCAGAATCCAAATATTCTGATTTCCAGTTTAGTTCTCTTTCTGTATGTGATAAGACAGAGACAAATACTTAAACTCTCTGGTTCCCAAAAGGTGTGCCAGGAACCACAGCAAATTCACAGGGGTTCTGTGGGATTTTTTAACTTCTGAGAAACACCAATCAGTAGTTGATACCTGCCCGACACTGAGTGCACTACGAGCCCAATGTAGTTCAGTTTCAATGCTAGATTGCACTACACTGCTTTTGATGGTCTATTTTTGTGAAGCTGGGGTTTTAGCAGTTGCTGTGATAAAAAGCAAGTACTGTGCAAAAATCATTGTGGAAAGGGAAACGAGGCTGCTGGTGTCCAAACTAATCCCAACATTTGAGAAGTTGTGCAGAGACTAATGGGTGTACATAGCCCAATAGTAATTAATTATGGTTATATAAGAATAATTTTTTCTTTCAATTTGTGTGTGTAACTTTTCATATGGCTACCAAGTTAGAACAAGTATTTTTTTTAGTTATTTGGACTTAACTTACTTAATATACAGAACCTCTAGGTAATTCTTTTGGCTTAAGGGTACCATGAAAAATTTACTGAGACAATATGTGTGCTATAAATTTAGAAAGTCTGGGAACCTTTGCTTCTCAGTGTCAAATACGGAAAAGTTCCTGTGAAAAGAAATTGTATGCTAAGTTCCTGGTATATGACAGTGCACAGTATACTTGCAACTAAATTACAAGTTGCCTACTGGTAGCCTATTGGCCAAATCTAGCCTGTACAGTGTTTTAAAACACTCTTAAGCCAACATTTAAAAATCAGGGGAATTCACATACAAATACAAATTTCTAGTTTCTTTTTGCAAAAGAGTATCAAGCAACACTGGACTTGCACTACTGCAGGGCAATGATCAGCTGGAGCTGGAGCACGTGCTGCAGGGCCAGCACTCACATCCTCTCATCATGGGCACTGACATCAGACTAGCTGCACTGATGCCATCTGCCTGCCCTGTAAAGGTCTGCATTTGTGACGACTCATCCTTACACAGTAAAGGTAACAATTCATTGAAAACAAAAGCAGAGAGTATTACTAAAAATACAGGAAACTGGCATTGCACAAGATCTAGGAGCAGAGGAGACTCCCCTCCTCTGCCACAATCTAGCTGTATGACTTGAGTTAAATCACTTCTCTTGCTTCGGTTCCCTGATCCGTCAAATGAATAAAACCTCTTCTACTGATTTTAGAGGACACAACAAAATCAAGGCATTAAAGCACTCAAATGACCATTTCAAATGCTACTTAAAAAAGGCATCACTATTACTTAAAAAACAAAACAACCATCTAAATTCCAAATAATTCTGAAATTATCATCTCTCTTCTTGCACTCACCTTGAGAATTTTAACAACAACTTTTTCATTATTTGTGATGTTGATGGCTTCAAATACTTCACTGTATTTACCCCGGCCTAATTTTCGAACCAGCTGGTAGTCATCTTGATTTCTGTGAACAAACAAGTCAAAGTCACAATGATTTAAAACATTCAAATTATTAAGCACCAATGCAACTTACAAAACTCTATAAACAGCAGGAGTAAAAGAAATAAGAGGTATTTCAAATAATTCCTGAATTGGTTTCTTTGTATTTTTTTAATTAGGCCAATTAAAAATGTGTGTTCCAAATCCTAGAATCAGAAAAATTTAAGCCTTTCAATTATTCTTTCAAATCCCAGATGGTTTACATCTCTATTGGCACACCACACATAGCTAGCGTGTATTAGGGTTTGTTATCTACGTTTGTCTCCAACAACAGTTTCCCCTTGGAGAGTAATTTTTATATATTCCTGTGCCCTAGTGCCCGACCCAGTGTTGGCACCTAGTAGGAAGTGAAAACATGTTGTAAGACTATTTCAATTCAGCCACACTTTGGGAGCAGCCAATTTTTAATGGGCCTCTTTGCAGGTAAGTGGTTTTCAAGAACATATGCTTGCCTCCAAAGCAAGCTCTGAGGACAGTCCATGCAATGGAGTTGGCAAACCATGCTACAGATCATGAACCATAGTTTGGGGTCCTTTCCTCTACTTTTACCCATATTCTATGACCGATAAGCAACATCAGAGGTAAAAAAGAGTAAGTGATAGGCCAACATTTTTTCCCTGCCTCTGCTTACAACTTAAGAGGACTTTGCTCTAAATAATGACAAACAAAACATGGTCTTTTAAAATAAGGCCTAAACTCTATCTATTCCTGCTGGAGACAGAGAGAATCCAGTATGTTACAAATCATTCATTTTCCTTAAGCAGCTAAAAAGAACGTGAATGAACAGAGAAAGGCAATGGACAATGTAATAATCACAGCAGGTCAGGGGAGGGAAGCTCTTAGTTCTGGGTGAATTCTCCTCCTGTGGGAGGGCATAGAGAGCAAACGTGAGCAAGCACATGGCACCACGCCAAAAACTTGAAAGGGCTGGTTAGTGCCATTTAAGCAGAACTAAATGCAAAGCATTCAACTTGAAGAGACTGGTTGAAATTTCTGTAGTAAAACACAGGTATTCCTAGAATCCAAAGCCTGTGATATAAGAGGGGAACTGTTACATTATCAATAATGATAACATTTATTGGTGTTATACCACTGGTTCTTGTTGATACCTTTGAAGAACACTTTGCCCCCTTGTGCAGAAGCAATGTACTTACTGTTAAGAATCATGGCACAATAAGGATTATAGCACATGGGAGCTGTAGCTTTATGAGTTTTCAAATTGCTTTCTTCTGCATTTGAATGCCAAAATGCTTTTATCATGAAGGTATGACCTGATCAATTAAATACGTACCATGTTGGGACAAGAAATGCAAACGTCCAAACGAGACCATACAAAGAATGAGGATGGCAAACAAAGCCGCTCAAGCAGACTGCAACTGTTCAAGATGGAATTCGGGGTGAATTCCATGTTATACACAGCTGGTCTCAGGATAAGGGCAAGTATTTAAGGGTTTAATTTGGCTTCTCATCAGAAAGAGGACACCTTTCTGGAGAACTGTTTCATCCTTCAGTATCATCATGGGACAACATTCTCTGACCTCAAAAATACTTATGTAAGAGTTTGGTGTTTTCAAAGTCTCTCAAGTATTAATTCTCACCTGCCTGCAAAGCCTTCAGCTGAGGCAATCGGATAGGTAACTCTTTTGTTACCAGCTTTGTATCCAGAATATATAAATCAGAGAAAAGAACAAGAAGAGATTGAAATAATTTTTAAATGGTAAGCACTTCAAAACTGTTAATTTGCCAGAGCGATACCTTGCTGCTTCTTTACTGCAGGAAAAAAAACACAAAATCAGGCTTTGATTTGAGGTTTAGAAATGCAGCTGGGGAGGTTTCATGACATAAATTACTCAACAAATCTCCAAGAATCAGCCCTTTGGGTGAGGGTAGTGAAGCAAACAGAAACAATTACCCCCATTCCACCACATGTGACTCGTAATCCCAGTACTCTCGGGGTCTGTGCGTATTAACATCTGTGTAAACTCTGGCCCTGCTTGGCACGGGTCCCGACATGTCAGACAGGTTGGCGGACAAAGCTGGACTGGATGTTTGGAGATCTGGCAGTCACCGTGTTCAGAGGCAGCTGGGGTAAAACCTTGTTTCAGACCTGCTTTCTTCAAACTGCAGAAATAAAATGCACAAAGGTCAAGGAATTCTTTTTTAAAAGTATACAAGAAAAAAAATCATCTTACAATAATGGCCTTAAATATACCTCTGGCTTTCCTACCTATTAACCAAGGAACATATCCCAACTGTGTCAATCACAGTGCTTCCGGTAACGTGGAAAAAACCAAAACCCAAAAAACCCAAGATACATAATTAAACCGCTACTAGTCCTAATTCTGTTCTGCAAAGTAACCCGTTATCTCCTCATGGAAAGTCTGGACACTCTTTATAAGATAGCCTGGAAGGGAGAAATGGCATTGCACATATTTGCATCAGCATCATCACTATTTATAAATGCTACAAGCATTGGCAAGAACAGTACTTTCAGCAGCTTTCTACAGCTCCAGCAGGGATGCTAAAAGGCTCTAGAATGGCGGCAAAGCCGAGAGTACAAACCATCAGTCTGACTCTAATATTTGATGAAACCAGGAAGGGAATAAAGACTTGCTCTCATACATTAAAGTTCAATGTCATTTAATATTAATCCAAATCATTTGGGGAATCTTATGTAATAATCAGTAGACCCCTGATCAGCATTTGAAAGACACACAATTTCATTAAATTTGAATACAGAAAATTAGTAACTTCCTCTTGATTTATTTAATACAGGAACAAGCTTGATAACTGGTAGAAGACAGTACTATATATTGGCTGAACTAATGCAAAATTTGACACTGAGGGAAAATTGGTGAAATTTTAGAAATATGCTTTCTACCCAAGAGGTAAACTAAGTCTCCTTTATGATGTCTTCCATGACCATTCCCAATCTGTTTATCTCAGTTCTCTGAGACTCCTAGAGTATTTGTTCATTTCCTTTACTGTGCATTTAATTACAAATGTATTTAGTCTTCAGATGTCACAATCTGAGAAGGACACATCACCTATGCAGTTTTCCGGTCAAGACTGTGTAACCTCACTCTAATTCCAAGGAAACACTGAACAAACCAAAAACGAAGAAGCTTCTGTTAAAAAAGGAAGGGGGAGGCAATATGCTGTGCTCTTCAAAAATGTCAATATTATAAAAGACAAAGAAAGGCTAAAGAGACACGATTACTAAGTACAATGTCCTACCCCAGATTGTATCCTGTACTGGGGCGGGGATGCTGTAAAAAACAATACTATCAGATCAACTGACAAACCTGGAATTTAGATGGTAGACTGGGTGTATGCAAGAGCACACTCACACGTGATAAAGCAAATAGGGTAAAATATTATACTAAGTAAATCTAGGTAAAGGGGATACAAATGTTCTTTAACATTTGTATTTTTTGTTGACACATGTATTTTTTAAAAACATGGTAAAATTTACCAATTTAACTATGTTTAAGTGTACAGTTCAGTGGCATTAAGTACATTCACATTCTTGTGCAACCGTCATCACACCACCCATCACCATCCCAAAGTGAAACTCTGCACCCATTAAACATCAACTCCCTCCTCCCTCCACTTGCTTATAATCACTACTCTATTTCCTTTGTCTCTGAGTTTGACTACTCTCGGTACTTCATAAAACTAGAATCATAGAATATTTGTCCTTTTACATTTGCCTTATTTCACTTAGTAAGTCTTCAAGGTTCATCCATGTTGTAGCATACCAGAACTTCCTTCCTTTTTAAGGCTGAATAATTCCATTGTACGTATGTACCACATTTTGTCCATTCACTTGTCAACAGACACTTGGGTTATTTCCACCTTTAGGCTATTGTAAATAACGCTGCTATGAACAGTGGTGGACAAAGTTCTTGCTTTCAATTCTTTCAGATATACTCCTCGAAATGGAAGTGCTGGATCATATGGTAACTCTACGTTTAATTTTTTGAGGAACCATCATACTCTTTTTCCACAGTGGCTGCATCATTTTATATTCCCAGCAGCAATGTGCGAAGGTTCTCAACTTCTCTACATCCTTACCAGCATTTATTTTATTTTCTTTAATAGTAGCCATCCTAATGGGTGTAAAGTAGTCCCATTGTGGTTTTCATCTGCATTTCCCTAACGATTAGTGACGTTGACTATTTTTTCATGTGCTTATTGACCTTTTATGTATCTTCTCTGGAGAGAGGACTATTCAAGTCCTCTGTTTTTTCCTTTTTTTTTCTTTGAGGAAGATTAGCCCTGAGCTAACATCTGCCACCAATCGTCCACTTTTTTGCTGAGGAAGACTGGCCCTGAGTTAACATTCATGCATCTTCCTCTACTTTATATGTGGGACGCCTGCCATAGCACGGCTTGACAATTGGTGCATAGGTCTGCACCCGGGATCCAAACCAACAAACCTTGATCTGCCAAAGCAGAACGTGCGAACTTAACTGCTGCACCACCAGGCGGGACCTCTGTCTATTTTTTAATTGGGTATTTTTTGGTTGTTCCACGGCAGGAGTTCTTTATATATTCTAGATATTAATCCCTTATCAGATACACGATTTGCAAACACTTTCTCCCATTCTGTGGCTTGCCTTTTTCTTTGATGCACAAAACTTAAATTTTGATGAACTCCAACTTATCTATTTGTCTTTTGTTGTCTGTGCTTTTGTCATCATACTGTACTACTTTTAATTTTTGTCTCACGTAAATCTGAAATAACTTTCAAACAAAAAATTTAAAACAATGAGTATAAGATAACTGAGACTCAGAAAGAGGAAAATTTACCCACAATCACATAGCTACTTAATATCAGAGCAAGACCCAGAAATTAAATTTCTGATTCTTGTGACAGTGATCTCTTTTGCTATGTAATCATAAACTAGTTAGATAAAAACAGCTAACATCTATAAGCATTCACTATGTGCCAAATACGCACATTCATGATGTGCTTTTCTGCGAATTATTTCACTTAATCCTCACCACACAAGGAAGTGCTGAGGAAGTTACCATTGTTCCCATTTTACAGATGAGGAAACAGAAGTAAAGAAAGGTTAATTAACTTGCCAAAGGACACACAGCTAAAAGGAGCTGACATTCAACCTGACCATAAAATAGGGACAACTGTATTTACCTCATGGCCTCGTGGCAAGGATTCAATGAGTTAATAAATGTAAAGTGTTTAGCACTGTGCCTATTTGAGAGCTCTAAGAGACCTGTTCATGTTGCATGTTTTTCCATGTTGTACTTAAGCTGGAGCTTAGCTACCACACCCAATGAAGCCAAGACAGAAGAGAGGTCTCCTTGTGCCCACAGTTTCCATGTCTTAAGGCTTTCAGAGAGAGAGCAAGAGAGACTTGGGATGGGGGTTAATGCTGTACTCAAGAAGTGGGACAGTCACAGCCAGTGATGCTCCCCCAACAAAAGAGGAGACTAAAAGATTCATATGTCTACTTATGAAGTCTCCCATCCACAAAACTCCTATAGCTTGACTCTGTTCAACTCTGTTCACGTGGTCCCATGAGTATACAACTTTAAGTACCCAGAAAACAACAAAATTGTTTAAAATACTTATTAAACAGTAAATCAAAACTGTCTTTAAAATTATTTCTAAACATTTATTTCTTTCGTTTCCTAAAACACTCTGGGTGATATTAACCTAATTTACCACTACCTAATACTGATTAAGTGTAGAAACACACACCCCCAAAAGAAGCAAAAAAAAAAAAGGAAGAAAGTAGACATTTTTATTGTAACTTTTCTTCTTCCCAAAGAAACAAGGTCTTTTGTGCTGTATGATTACTGACTTGTTACATGACTATTAGGCCTGCACTGACAACAGCAAAAGACACTATGAAGACAGGTAAAGAGAGTGTGTGTGTGTGTGTACGCGTGTGTGCATACGTGTGCACAAATGCAAACAGCCAAAACAGTATAGATAAAAGCAAGAAATCTACAGAATTATTGTCCCCAGGAATTTGTAACTTTTAATGATACTAAACTTTTAAATTCTTAGCTTCCCCTCTGAGACAAACAGTATCTTTCTCTTCAGTCTTATGTTCCTTTATAGGCATTTCATTCTTTTGGTTGATATCTCATACCTATAAGACACCCTTTACTGGTGGATCTCAAAGCCCTTCCCCTACGAACTTAAGAAGTTTGTAAAATCAACATAAATCTAGTAGCTGGGACTAGATGCAATAGGGTGATGAAACAAGCAGTGGGGTCCTGGGTTCAGACCCCTAATTGGCTACAGGACCTCTACTAGGCTTCTTCCAGCTTTGATTCATGACTTATAACGTCTGCCTAACTGCACTTGCAGACTGAAGGGAAAATCAAGTAAGACGATCTTCCAGAAAGGGCTCAGAAACAGCAAACACACGTAAATTATTATTAAATGATATTATGCCATAGCTCCTTAGTGAAAAGGAGTAAGCGGAAACCTATCTTTAAAAGACAAAAATTATAGAAGCTGTGGTTAACTCTCAGCCTCTGAGGGCCAAATCATGGGTGGACATAATATTGCAAAATCAGACCTCATTTCCCTCTGGAAACCATCTGACTCACATGGAAAATATTCCCCAACTCCCATTTACTAGCCCATGTGTCTATCACACTCTCGTCACCCAGTCTTCCTCTGCTCTTTTAAGGCCTTGGCATTTTCTGTGAAGAGCAGAGCAAGACTATTCACTAACGAAACTCTTGAGATTCTCAAGTACTTGTTTGACTGACCCTTGCAGCCTTGTAGCTCATCAGCTGGGACCTAATTTATGAACTGGTGGATTTGATTCTCCACTGGGAGGACAACTAGCTGTTTTGCAGTACCCCAAAGAGGTGCTTCACTTTACTGTTATGCATACCAAATAATCTGCTTAAGTAAGAGAGTCATTCACACGAATTTCAAATGGTTGGCCTTCATTAATTACATGGAGAGATTAAAACGGGGTTCTTGAACTGTAGCTCAGCAACTTCAGATAAATAAAATAGGGTAAAAAGGGATGAGGGAGGAGGATGGGATGGGGACAAAAAGGGGATGTGAAAAGACAGGAAACAGAAGTTAATCGAAGGAAAGCATTATTTTACTCAGAAATAGTATTTCATTTGCACCTCTGTAAATGTGTATGTATATTCATATGCAGCCTAACAGAAGGACATACATGAACAGTTTAAATTTCTAAATTATTGGTTTGGTTCTTTCATATCGTCTTTCCTTTGATCATCCCTTAAATATATAAGCATCTACTATGAAAAAGTACTATGCTAGGCTGGGAATATAACGAGCAAGGTAGAACAAGCGTGAGAGAAATATGGCTTTAAGATTTTATCTGCAGACTAAGGATACTGGAAATTTACTGAAGAGTTTTAAGCAGAAAACTGACCCATGTGTACATTTTGAAGAAGTTTACTCCAGGTGGGTGTGGGACAAGCAGAGAGATTCAGGGAGATGGAGGGCTGTTAACAGTAGCCTATGTGAGAGAGATGAAAGCTTGACCTACGGGGGTAGCAATGGAGATAAGTGGACTAATTGGAGGAACAAAACTTACGGTGTAAAATTAATAGCTCTGGGTGGAATGAATAATGGGGTAATGAGCGGATGGTGATTTTTAAATTTCTGGCTAGATAGATTGTTGATGCCATTCACGGAGAGGGAAAAAATTCTGCAAGAGAACTCACAAGTCAGGTTTTGGACTTAAGGTTAAAATGGCTTTGGGATCTTAAAAAAGATACTGTATAGGGGCTGGCCCCGTGGCCGAGTGGTTAAGTTCGCGCGCTCTGCTGCAGGCGGCCCAGTGTTTCGTTGGTTCGAATCCTGGGTGTGGACATGGCACTGCTCATCAAACCACGCTGAGGCAGCGTCCCACATGCCACAACTAGAAGGACCCACAATGAAGAATATACAACTATGTACTGGGGGGCTTTGGGGAGAAAAAGGAAAAAAATAAAATCTTTAAAAAAAACAAAAATAAAAAAATAAAAAAAATAAAAAGATACGGTATAGGCAATTAGATATTACAAGTCTGAAGCCAAAAGAGTTTCTCAGCTTTAAATATCTAACCCTCCCAACAATTCTTAGGCAGGCATTTCTTTCCCCAACCTACTAATAAGAAAACAGCCTAAGTAAATTCAGCTTGACCAAGAATATCCAGGAGCGATGGAGTTGGGATTCAAAGCCAAATTGGCTAGCCTCCAAGGTTCAAGTCTTTTTCATTTCTACAGAACTTCCCACTTTCAACCTCATATACAGTAGTCTTTAAACCTTAATTTCCCTATTAGGCCCTTAGTGCCCCAAAGTCAAGATCCACGTCTTATTTATCTTTTTACTTTACAGTACCCAGCTCAAGGCTTTGCATTTTGTAAGACGTCCAGTAAGTACTATTTGTTCATCAAACCAAGATTGGTTTATTTTTAAAAATTGAAAGGTAGGGTGCCCCTCAACACTTCACGTTATCTGGTACACACCTAGAACTGGAAGACCAACTCAAGGGTTCCTGAGTAACGCCCCTTCCCTCTCTCTTCCTGCTAATGTTACAGCTTCTTCTATTAAACAACAGTTCTACAATTAAGACTTGTCCCCCCAGCATACACACACAACTCAGATAAAGGGAATACTAGAGAAACTTTATTTTAGCAATTTTTATAGCAGCTTACTAGGAAGTCGGGAAAAGTGCCTGTGTCCTGGATATCCTGAAGGTCAATTCTCCTATCCACTGTTCATAATACAAGTAAGATACACTTTAAGAAAACCTGACTTACAGAAAAAGCATTACCTTTCCTAATAATTTCCATTTTAAATAACCTTACTTAGTCCTTCCTGTTCCCATGTAATTGCATAAAAGGAGGTGTAACTTTAGCAGCTAACAATTTCAGATCACTACGTCTATCTAAAAAGCCCTCAGACTGAAGACATGGGTAAGTTTTGTTTGCTCAGCGTTTAGCCGAACAGAAGCCAATTCACCGGCTATGAAAAATTATCATTTCAACAAAATTTTCGCTACTGAAGTCAGACCACACCTACAACCAAAGCCAATTACATGGCTCTGCCTGACCTATTCTTTAAGAAAATGTAAGGAAAGGAAAACTGCACTGAACCATGAGGCTAAAATATGCACTGACAAAATTATAAGTTTATTAACATAAACGTAATATAGCAGAACTAATTAGCTTCAGTAAAAACTCCTCTTGCCCTCCTCAGCCAGTCTCTCCCTCCAATCTCTTCTACTCCATGTGATTTCTGTTTTTCAATCTGGCAATTAAAAGGAAAATTAGGGGCTTAGTAAATGGTCCAATATCAGAAAACTGTACAAGTCTGATTAGTCATTTGTGCTAATATTTTTTATAGATAAATTTTCTAGTATTAGAACTGGAACTCTAAATTTCAAAAGTTAAACTGTAATATAGTCTTATGAGTTCTTTTAACCATAATGTTTATTAGAGTCTTCATCTTAAAAAGAAAACAAAAAAACCCTTCCACCCTTAGATCAAACATAGTGAATGAACAAGATATCCTAATCATCCAGACAGGACAAAGATTTCCACAGAAAAGAATGAGGAATGTGCTCATATTGCACTGACTACATGATTTAGGACTGCCTATTTAGAGGAAAGCAGTTGCATGAGGACAACACCACCGCTTAACTAATGCTGGATAATGAACACCTCTCCCTAGCAATAAAGCCACATAAATTGGTAAGAAACAGGATTTGTGGAAGGAATTCAGGAAGAGCATAACAATGTATATGTTCGTGCCTTGTTGCAGAAGCAAAGACAAATGCTTAGTCATACAAACTTGCCTTCTCCCCTTTCAAACGTGGCACTGCTTTGAAGGCCAAATGAACACAAAAAAGCACGAGTACTTAATACAATCTGAATTACTTGTTTCAAACGTCCATAGTTGCCCTTAATTTCCAATTCTTTTCTTCTTTCAAATTGAGAGAACGTTCATTCAGCAAGCATTTACTCAACAGTGACCATGCACTAGGAAATATGTGCCCGTTGCCAGGAAGCGATTCTTTCTCTGGGTCCTGGAGAATAAAGAGAAGGTATCTCTGCCTTCTGACAAAGAAAACAGACCATTACAATCTCAAGTGATCAGTGCTTGAAAGAATTAAGTCAGGGTTCTCTGCAGGCATTGAAGAGAATTTAAGTCGCCCACTAACCTATTATCATTCATTCAACAAATATTTATGGAGTACCTCAATGTTTGGGGAAAAGATGTCAGGGAAAACATCTAAGCTTATTTTGAAGGGTGCACAAAAACTATTCAAATGAAAAACACTAAAACAAGAAACTGTAAAGCACAGTATTTTAAGCAAGTTAAGAATTTTAAAGATCTATAATGTTGTACACTAAAATGACCAAAGGCTGGCACATCTTGCCATCCCCTTAAGAAGCACATCAGATCAGCAATCCTTTTATATCTGATTTGGAGGATATTAACACACTCCACTCAGCTGTTACTGTGTGTGCCCCCCCCCCCAAATAGAATTATTGGGGCCAGCCCCATGGCCAAGTGGTTAAAGTTCGTGTGCTCCACTTTGGCAGCCCAGGGTTTCGCCGGTTCAGATCCTGGGCGTGGACTTAGCACCACTCATCAAGCCATGCTGGGGCAGCATCCCACACGGCACAACCAGAAGGACCTACAACTGGAATATACAACTACGTACTGGGGGACTTTGGGAAGAAGAACGAAAAAAAAAAGACTGGCAACAGATGTTAGCTCAGGGCCAATCTTTAAAAGAAAAGCAAAAAGAATCCAAAAGAATGGTAAGAAAATAGAAGAAAGAAATGCCAGAACATAAGAAATAGAGAGAGAAAAGTTAAACTGAAATATGACTAATTATATTAAATATATATGAAATAAATTATTCAGGTAAAAGACAAAGACTGTCAGACTGGATTAAAAAAGAAATCCAAATGAACTAGTATAATCAGAACAGTTTTGAAAAAGAAAAATAAGGCTAGAGGAATCACTAATTTTAAGTTATTTATTACAAAGCTACAGGTATTAAAACAGTGTAGTATTGGCAAAGGGATAAACACAGATCAATGGAACAGAATGGAGAGTATGGACACAAACTCACACAAATATGGCCCATTGATTTTTGACAAAGGTACAAAGGCAGTTCAACGGAGAAAGGATAATCTTTTCTGTAAATGGTTCTTGAACACTTGGACATCCATATGCAAAATAATGATCTTCAATCTAAACCTCACATCTTACATAAAAAATAACTCATAATGGATGGTGGATCTAAATGTAAAATGTCAAATTATCAAACTTTTAGAAGAACATCTTGTGACCTAGGGCTAGGCAGAGTTCTTAGACGTGACACCAAAAATATACTTCATAAAAGTAAAAATTGATAAATTGGATTTCATCAACATTAAAATGTTTCTGTTCTATGAAAGACACTGTTAAGAGAATGATAAAACAAGCCACAGATAAGGAGAATATATTTTCAAATCACACAGCTGATAAAGGATTTGTATATATAATATATAAAGAACCTGACAATAAGAAAACCCAATTAATAAAATAACTGGCAACAGATCTGGACACTCCCGAAAAGAAGATATATGCATATGAAAAGATGCACAATATGGTTAAACATCAGAGAAAGTCAAATTAAAATCAAAATGAGATATGCTGCAGGGGCTAGCCTGGTGGCATAGCAGTTAGGTTCATGTGCTCTGCTTCGGCGGCCCAGGGTTTGCTAGTTTGGATCCCAGGTGCAGACCTACACATTGCTCATCAAGCCAAGCTGTGGTGGCGTCCCACATAAAAAATGGAGGAAGATGGGCATTGATGTTAGCTCAGGGCTAATCTTCCTCAAAACGAAAAAAAAAAGATGGGGCCGGCCCCGTGGCCGAGTGGTTAAGCTCACGCGCTCCACTGCAGGCAGCCCAGTGTTTCGTTGGTTTGAATCCTGGGCACGGACATGGTACTGGTCATCAAGCCACGCTGAGGCGGCGTCCCACATGCCACAACTAGAAGGACCCACAACTAAGAATATACAACTAAGTACTGGGGGGGCTTTGGGGAGAAAAAGGCAAAAAATAAAATCTTTTAAAAAAAAAAAGAGATACGCTACAGATCTACTGAAATGGCTGAAATTAAAAAACAAAAAAAATCAACAATGCCAAAAGCTGATGAGGATGCAGAGTAGGAGAAGCTAATTCCTTCCTGATGGGAATGCAACATGGTGGCGTGATATCAGAAGACAGTTTGGCCAGTTTCTTATACAGTTAAACATGCACTCACTTACCATATAACCCAGCATTCCCAGTCCTAGGTATTTACTCAAGTGAACTGGAAACCTATGTTTGCTCAAAAACCTGTATGTGAATGTTGATAACAGCTTTATTCATAATTGTGAAAAAATACAAACAACCAAGACGTCCAACAGGTGAATGGAAAACCAAATGGTGTTAAAATCACACAATGGAAAACAAACTTAGTTTGTGTGATATCATGGATGACTCTCACATATATTTTAAGTGAAGAAGCCAGATCCAAAAAGCTAATATTTTATGCTTCTTTTTATATGACATTCTGGAAAAGGCAAAACCATAAAGACAGAGAACAGATGACTGACTGCCCCATGGCAACAAAACTGTTCTGTGTTGACAGTGCAGAGGTGGATTTATTACTCTAAGCATTGTCAAAACCCACAGAACTGTACACCAACAAAGAGTGGACATGACTGGAGGCAAATTCCTATCTCTGTCCACTGAGAGCGTCTAGAAGCAGTGTCAATGAATAGCAATAAGAATAACTAGTGCCCAAATCTTGGTTTCTCAATACCTTTCTTCAGAAAAAGGAACGAGGGCTCTTTGGAGAAATGGCTGATTCTCGGATAGGGGCAGGAAAAATACAAGATAGCCTGGGAAGTCTTGTAGTCAAAGGGATATGGGAACCAACCTGAAAGAGCTCCAACTGCCAAAGCTTGAACAATAAAATAATGACAGTATTAGACTGCAACCCCAAAGAGTAAAATAAATATCCAGGAGTTCATCCTAAATAAATGATTAAATAATTTAAAAAATCTTCCTTGAATAAGAATTCCAACTCATACATGTAGAAAGAAATAGAAAACCACCATCACATCGGCACAGTAACTGCTGCAGGCAAGATCCACTGACAGATGCTAAAATTGGTGAGCAAAACTTTTAGGAGAAACAGGATATTTGCATCACCTCTAATTATCTCCTCCAGGATATTCATTAATTATGGTGGTTTTAACATATGTCCACGAATTATTTAATATGCCTCCCTCAAGAAGGTCGAGCTTAACACTCCTCCCCTTGGAGGTGGGGTGGACTTCGGAATGCCTTTCTAATGAATAAGAATGGAAGGGAGAAATACTAACTCTCCAGTGGAGAAACCTGCCGCACTTCCTAAACATCACCAGAGAGAAGTTACACTGACATCATATACCTTGGATATGGTGTGATGAGAAGGGCACTTCACCTCTGTGGTATTCTTCTCAAAACTCCATAACCACAATCAAATAATCATGAGAAAACATCAGTGAATCCTAAATTGAAAGACATTCTACAAATCTCACGAATGTTCTCCAAAAGTGTCAAAGTTTTAAAAACCAAGGAAAAAATGAGAAACTGTCACAGACTGGAGGAGACTAAGACGACACGACAACTATATGTAATGTGGCACCCTGGACTGGATCCTGGAAGGGAAAAAGGACATACTGGTAAAATCCAAATAAAGTCCATAGTTTAGTTAATAGTATTATATCAATGTTAATTTCTTAGTTTTAATAAAATGTCACGGTTATGAGAAATGTTAACATTAGGGGAAGCTAGGTGGGTAAAGAATATAGGAGTCTACCTTCACAACTCTTCCGTAAATCCCAAATTATTTCAAAATTGAAAGTTAAATACTGACAATACTAGGAGCTAGAGAGGATGTGGAACAACCGAAACTCTCATACACTGGTGGTGGGAATGCAAAATGGTAAAGCTGTTCTGGAAAAATGGTTTGGCAGTTTCTATATAGTTAAAATTACATTTCTCACATGATCTAGCAATCCCACTCAGAGGTATTTACCCCAGAGAAAAAAAACCTTGTGTTGATATAAGTCTATACACTTACATTTAGAGCAGCTCTATTCATAATCACCAAAGAACAGAAACTAAATGGATAAACAAACTGTGGTCCTTCCACACAATGGAATACCACTGAGCAATAAAAAGAACTAGCCATCAATACAGACAACTTCGATAATCTTGAAAACAATATGCCAAGTAAAAGAAGCCAGTCTCAAAATATTATATATTGTTTGATTCCATTTACATAATATTCTTTAAAGGATAAAACTATAGTAACTCAGAAGAGAATAGTGATTGCCAGAGAACAGGGGTGGGAGGTTGGGTTTAACTATCAAGGGTAACATCAGGGAGGTGATATAATTGTTCTGTGTCCTGGTTGTGATGGTAGTTACCTGAATCTATGTGTTTGTTAAAATTCATAGAAATGTATACACAAAAAGTAATCAATTTTACTGTATATTAAAAAATATAAAATTAAAAAAAAATCCTATCATATGCTCTATCCTAAAACACAGGATAACTAAACGTCAGATAACATGAATAACTTTATGCCAGTAAATCTCAAACTCCTAGATGGAAAAAAAACTTACCAAAACTGACGCAAGAAGAAATGAAAACCCTGAGTTCCATAACCAGTTCAATCACTATGGTAACTAGGTATCAGTTCACAATCTCTGTTCTGTTCTAATATCTTTCTCCTGCACAGCTTAACATTTCTAAAACACTTTTAACAAATTAAAAAATATTTAAATGTTAAGCAAATGAGTATTGAATGTGCTTTTCCCCCTTCCCCTCTTGTGCCTTTACAGTTCATGTCCTCCAATACAGTCATGAGTCGCTTAACAATGGGGATATGTTTTGAGAAATGCATCGGTAGTGGTTTCGCCATTGTGCAACCTCCTAGAGAGTACTGACACAAACCTAGATGGTATAGCTTACTGCACACTGGGCTCTATGCTATAGCTTATTGCCCCCAGGCTACAAACCTGTACAGCATGTTGCTGTACTGAATACTGCAGACAACTGTAACACAATGGTAAGTATTTGTGTATCTAAACACATCTAAACACAGAAAAGCTACAGTAAAAACACAGTATAAAAGATAAAAAAGAGGGCACTGATGAATGGAGCTTCCAGGACAAGTTGCTCTGGGTGAGTCAGTGAGTGAATGTGAAAGCCCAGGACATTACTGGACACTAGTGTAGACTTTTATAGACACTGTACACTCAGGCTACACTAAACTTATTAAAAAAATTTTTTCTTTCTTCAGTAGTAAATTAACCTTAGATTACTATAACTTTTTTTACTTTATAAACTTAACTTTTTGACTCTTGTAATAACACTTAGCTTAAAACACACATTGTACAGCAGTACAAAAATTTCCTTTCTTTATATTCTTATTCTATGAGCTTTTTTCTATTTTTAAAATTTTCATTTTTTTTTTACTTTTTAAACTTTCTTGTTAAAAACTAAGACACAAACACACACACATTAGCCTAGGTCTCCACAGGGTCAGGATCATCAATATCATTGTCTTCCACCTTCACATCTTGTCCCACTGGAAGGTCTTCAAGGGAATAACATGCATGGAGCTGTCATCTCCTATGACAACACTGCCTTCTTCTGGAACACCCCCCGAAGGACCTGAAGGTTTGTTACACCAGCATCACCACAAACACGTGAGTAACACGTTGTGCTATGAGGTTAGGGGAGCTATGACATCACCAGGTGACAGGAATTTTCCAGCTCCATTATAATTTTATGGGACCACCATCATATATGTGTTGACCAAACTGCTACATGGCGCATGACTGCACTACTTGCTAGGGGAAATCCTGTTCACCCTTCAAGAATCAGCAAGTTCTATATCCTCGATGAAGCCTTTCCACACCTCTCCAAAATGAGTCAAGTAGTTCCTCTATGGGGCCAAAGCCCCCATATACTCATTACATTAACATATAGAATAAGTTCTATTTATACACTTCTTTATCCTCCTTAGATTATGACTTCAAGGACCTAGACTAAGATTTATTTCTCTTGGTATACGCCCTATATTTATCACAGTGCCTACATGGTAACATGTTTCCTAAATATTTGATGAATTGAATATTAAGACAGTGATAGATAATATTTTGGCAAAAATTAACCTTGCGTGCATGTGGACCTGCTCCTGTTCAAAATTGAGACAAGTAGTTTGGCTGTATGATGAACTTTTGATCTGCAGCTGATTTTAAAGATGCTCTTCAGTCTTACATGTAAATGTTATCACATCCATCACTAACACCAGAGGTAAAATGGTCATACTATCACTTCCCAATGAGATGTGAAACTAGTCAATATGTGTGAGATGTTTCTTTGGAACCCTAAGCTTTTATGAGGCTGTGTGATTTACCCATGTGATGAGCACAGTGCCTGACAATCCCTGATAGAGCTATAAACAGTTTGGTACTCTACTACTGAAAGATATGAACCTTGGGTTTATAAAGTATCATGAGGTTGTAGGAAGAACAGGAACCCTGGAACGACTAAGACCAAATATGACCTTGGATCTGTCACTTAACATATCTGATTACAGTGAGGAAATTGCAGAATATAAGGATTAATACCCTCTCCTACTCCCTCCTTTACTGTCACCGAGATAGGTTACACAGGAGACAACCACGCTCCCTGCAGGTGACCAATAAACAGTAACTAATAGGGTGGGCTGTTCTAGACTTGCCAATGATAGAAAATAGCCTGGAACCGAGGGCAGCAAACGTTGGCTGGCTTTCAATTCTAAAGATATGTGAAGGCCTGTGGTGGGTCAGTCACTGCTTCTTGGGATTTACATTTATCACTTTAAACCTAACCAGCCCAAGATCTAGGTAATATCTTTCCCATTTTTACAGAAGGCAAGTCTGAGTAATTTCTATAATTTCACAGAGGGGTGTTGATTTAAAAATATTGCCTAGATTCACAGCCTATTCGTTCTGTTCTACAGCAAAAAAATATGTCCTATTTGGCTCACATAGTATTTTTTTTCCAATTTTTAAAATTGAGATAAAATCCACATAACATAAAATTCACCATTTTAAAGTATACAATTCAGTGGTTTTTAGTATATTCCAATGTGCAACCATCACAGCGATCTGATTCCAGAACACTTTCGTCACCCCCAAAAGAAACCCAATACCCATAGCAGAGCTCCTAATAACCCTCCCCCCTCAGCTGGAAACCACTGATCTGCTCTCTGTCTCTATGAATTTGCCTATCCTGGACATTTCATATAAATGGAATCATACAGTATGTGACCTTGCACGTCTTGCTTCTTTCATTTAGCAGATTTTCAAGGTTCATCCATGTTGTAGCTTTTACCACAGTAGCTCATTCCTTTTTATGACTAAATCTACTGTATGGATATACCACATTTTGTTCATCCATTCACCAGCTGCTGGACATCTGGGTTGTTTCCACTTTTCAGCAATTATGAGTAACAGTGCTATAAACATTCCTATACAAGTTTTTCACACAGTGTTTTAAAAAAGTGTATCAGCTATTAAATTGAATTATGTGTTTAAAATTTTCATAATAAATATTTTTACATGTGACTTAGTTGTCAACACTAAAAAAATTAACCTTTAGTTTCCCAAAAGCAAGGAGAAAAGACAAGCAGGTCTGTCTGTCCAGTAACAGTGACTCTGCATTCCCACACTGACACAGCCACTATGATCTGCTGGGCTGTGATTATACAACAATGGGCTTCTAAAACCCATCAGCTGGAGATGCCACAGGTACACCTGGACAACTCTATCCATTTATCTTACTGGCATGACTCCTACAGGCATTCGAATTAGCAATCCCTGCTCTGTACTAGATAGACAAATTTATAAATAAATTTAAAACTATTTTTATGAAATGATTTCATAACTCTCATTTTTATATACATATTTAAGAGGTAACTGGGAAAAAATATGGGCAAAGAAAACGTTACACATTATCACATCCAATGGCAAGCACATTTAAGCTCTCAATTTAAGACGACTTACTCCTTGATTTAGTTTCCATTACTAGTCCAATTAGAACTTTAAGAAAACACCTTGGAGTAGTTCACAATATGCCTTTTGCCAATTAAGCTATACAGAACATGGGGGCCAGCCCCACGGCGTACTGGTTAAGTTCAGTGCACTATGCTTCACCAGCCCAGGTTCGCAGGCTCGGATCCCAGGCACAGACCTATACCACTCAGCAGCCACGTTGTGGTGGTGACCCACATATAAAGTGGAGAAAGACTGGCATGGATGTTAGCTCAGGGCCAAGCTTCCTCAAGCCAAAAAAAAAAAGAGGAACATTGGCAACAGATGTTAGCTCAGGGCTAATCTTCCTCAGGAAAAAAAGAAATATAGAACTGACCATGGATTTACAGAAAAATTCTAATGGTCAGTTCACCTCCTCTGTACCCCAACAGCACTCTTGGTTTACCTCTCCCATCTAGCATTGTCATTGCACTTTTTACACCAGCCCTCTCTAGCTAAACAAAGCTCCAAGGACAGAGAACAGCGCCTCTGTACTCTCAGGAGTCTAACAAAGAAGCTGACATACAGAAGACAGTACAGAAATATTTGTTGAAAGACTAATAATGTAACAAATGATAAATCAGGCAAATGTTACAGTATTAAAAATAATGAGGGGGCCGGCCCCGTGGCCGAGTGGTTAAGTTTGCGCACTCTGCTTCGGTGGCCCAGCGTTTCGCCCGTTTGGATCCTGGGCGTAGACATGGCACTGCTCATCAGGTCATGTTGAGGTGGCGTCCCACATAGCACAACCAGAGATACTCACAACTAGAATATACAACTGTGTACCAGGGGGCTTTGGGGAGAAGAAGAAAAAAGGAAAAAAAAAAAAAAGATTGGCAACAGATGTTAGCACAGGTGCCAATCTTTAAAAAAAAAATAAAACGAGGGGCTGGCCCCATGGCCGAGTGGTTAAGTTCGCACGCTCCACTGCAGGTGGCCCAGTGTTTCGTTGGTTTGAATCCTGGGCGCAGACATGGCACTGCTCATCAAACCACGCTGAGGCAGCATCCCACATGCCACAACTAGAAGGACCCACAACGAAGAATATACAACTATGTACCGGGGAACTTTGGGGAGAAAAAGGAAAAAAATTTTAAAAACTCTTTAAAAAAAAATAAATAAATAAAATGAAAAGAGGAAACTATTATTTGGACTATACAAAGTACAGCACTGAAAATAGAATTCATCGATGAGCTCCAAGGTCCACGAACTCCCTGAAAGTATATACAAAGTAGCATGTGCAGGTACATTTTTTGAAGAAAAGGTTTGTAGCTTTTATTAGGCACAGAGGAATCTGTATACCAGCAGAATTAAGAATAGCTGAGTTAGACAAAAGGAAATGTACATTTTTAACACTGTAAAATATCTATTTTAAAAGGTTCACTTGATAATTTACATAAATACCAAACAATTAAATTTCTCAAACTAAGTATATTCCATTCTTTCCCAAGGAAAGAGAGGAAGACAATGTATCCTAGGCTTCAATTTATGTTCCAGCATGAGACCCAAGCTTGATGAATGAATGATTTACAAAATGTCAGCTTCAGAAAAGATACAGTGGCATTCAGAATCATTCAGGTAAGGACAATCATTTTACACAAGCGAACTTTATTTTTGCTTCATGTTACTGCTTAAAAAAATAAAAACTCAAATTTCTTCACAAGTCTCGAAATTTAAATTGTTTTGAGTCTTACTTTATGCGTGCGTGTGAGGAAGATTGGCCCTGAGCTAACTATCTGTGCCAATCATCCTCTATTTTGTATGTGGGATGCCTGCCACAGCATGGGATCCAAACCCACGGATCCCTGGCCACCGAAGTGGAGCATTCGAACTTAACCACTGTGCCATCAGGCAGGCCCTGAGTCTTACATTTTTAAGTATATCTCTTGAATCATACGTGCAAACAAAATTACTTAAGGGTCACAGTGATACTTAAAATGGTCTTTTCCAAACTTAAAGCCAAAACTATTTTGAGACTGGTGGCCTCTCTTGAATCTTGGAACTGTTAAGATACCCAATTACTGAACTTTCTAGGTTAGAGCTTACAGCCTTTTTAAAAGTCAAAAGACAAAGAGAAAATATTTGTATGACACAGTAGGATAAATGATCAAGACTGTTCCGGACCTACGCTCACTGGCTTGGATGCCCTGTACCCTGAACAAACGGCCAGAAGGCTGGGAAGACCAGTATTTCAGCACAACTGTACTCCCTCTGATCCAGTACACTGGATGAAAATTTCTGGTTTAAATAACTTATAGAGATCACGAGTTGAACAGTCAAAATCCATGCAGTAGGTAGAGAAAACGACTTCATAACTCTCCTTATTTTGAGAGATAGGCAATAATTTTTTGCAGCTTCCAGGTAGAGTCCAGACATACAACTAATGAGCAACCATTTCTTCTGGGAGATCATCTATTTGGAGGTCACTGGCATAAAAAAAGACAACAAACACAAACTAAACCTCCTAACCCTAACTTGGAAGAATAAGCCAAAAGAAAACAGGCTAATGGTAAAAACGAATGTAAGATTAAATGAGGTTATCTTTTCTCTTCCACTTTATGATTCTCCTTTCCTGCCTCAACTTAAGGTGGTGACAGTGGCCAACAATATTTTCTCTCACCTATCAAACTGATATCAAACAAGTAGTGGTGTTTTGTTGTTTAAATCGGGGGGGAACATACAGATTAAAAAGGTTAACAATTAGCTCCTTGACAGTTCCCCTAACCCACTCTGACTCAAATCCCAAGACTCCAAGAGCACTGCGGAATTCTTTTCTTTTCTTTTTTTTTTAAGACTGGCACCTGAGCTAACATCTATTACCAATCTTCTTCTTCTTCTTCTTTTCTTCCTCTCCTCCAAACTCTCCAGTACAAAGCTGTATATTCTAGCTGTAGGTCCTTCTGGTTGTGCTATGTGGGACACCGTCTCAGCAGGGCTTGACGAGCGGCACCAGGTCCACATCCAGGATCTGAACCAGTGAAACTGCAGGCCACTGAAGCAGAGCGTGTGAACTTAACTACTTGACCACAGGGCTGGCCACCCAGGAATTATTTTCCTGAATAAGGAAGAAAACTACCTATTCGAAGCCAACAGCATAAGTTTGTTCTGGTTCTGTTAAAGGTCTGAATTCAGAATACAAATATTCACAATAATACCTGATAACTCATGAAGTTACTGCTTGCATAAATCCACAGGATACTTAAGACATTATAATCCTAACACATCATTGAGCTTTCTGTTTTTATTCCCATCTACAAAATTTACAACATACTTGTTTTAAAAAGCCATACACTCAAGCATTTCCAAAAAACAAACCAGCAAGTATGGAATAACAAAAAACAGCATTTAGGCACTCTGTGAATTTCATTTCTCCATCCTTAAGCTAGAAAAGGAATCAAAGTGTCAATGTTACACGAATAACACAGCAACAGTGGGAGGTCTTCCAATAAAGGCAAGTATTACAAGAAAACCCAAGCAGTTTGATTTGAATTAACAAAATTCTACCTCAAACACTTGCCAGAAGTTAGAAGTCCAGAATTTTCTCCAATAATACAGAATTTAATAGATGAAGGTCAAAGAAGTCATCATCTGTGTACCTTTTTACCAGGCAACACAAGCAAAAGTCACAATCTGAAACTTTATTCCACTTGCCACAACCCACTGGAACCAAAGAAGAGAAAATTTCATTTGAGAACTAGAATAATCTAAAGTACACAGCATTTATGTACGTACTAACTGCTGCTGTCATTTGAATGCCTCTTATAAACCAGGCATGGTGTGAGGCGTACACTCCTATGTTAGAAATGAGACCTGCCAGAAGTCTCAGGATCACTAAGTGGTGGAGGACAGATTTAATGAACCTAAGTCTATTTAGGATCCAAAGCCCAAACAGGTTATTTTCACTAATTCAACACTATTTCTCTAACTTTGCAAACTGATTCATGAACAGCCTACCATAAATACTACAATGACATGGGTTGCTTTAAATTTGGAGGCAAAGTGAAGGGTAGAGGGTGAGAGTTTCAATCATGAAGGGTTTTCATTACTCTCTTATCTGAATGGGCTGGCCACCAGGCCACAACTGTATAAACATCAGGTTTTGAAATATGGAAGAACAACTCCAAGGCAGATGGCTATCTGTATTCATTCTATACAGTAATAAATACAGAGAACACTTTAACACTTTAATGAAAGTACTGATAAAGACAGGTTCCTGCTCTGCCTACGGAGTGTATGATTTAAGAATGCAGAACAAATAAGAAAGCAAGTTAGTGGATTACCCGAGAGAGCAGGACACAGAGAAGATCTTAATGCAGGAACAATTTCTCCTCCAAACATATCCCTAACACACAATACACAAGTAATTCCCAAACTGTGATCAAAGAACCATTGGGAATAAGACCTCCGAGCCAGGTTCACAAGTCTACAGGCAACCAAACCTTGAACTTTCCCCGAGTGTGAGATAGGAAGATTCACTTCTATGTCTAGAAGCAAGAGAACCTTAGATTCACCAAGACTAGATAACCACTCTGGCAATGTACACCGTAACCGAGGCAATCTACACTGGGCGTGGGTTCCACACTGACCCAACCCTAAGCAGCAGCAATTCAGTATCTCATCCACCCAGCAGCAGGCCACACCAGAAACAGGAAGTACAGGTCAAAAGCTTCATTAAAAAATAAGAATCCATGGCAGCAGAAAACGAAAACAGAGTAAAGAGTAGCAGCTCTTGCAATGAAGAACACAATGTCTTCAGTGATATAGAAAGGAAAGAACTAATATTAGTGAGGTACCAGCATTTTATAAATTATCTCCCTTAATCCTCACAGTAACCCTGAGATAACATCAGCTGGTGCTTTAGTTATCTTCACAAGAACACTCTGTGGTAGGTACTACTAATCTCCATTTTACAGATGAAGAAACTGAAGGTTAATAAATAAGTTGCCAAAGGTAGCTGTTATCCCAATTTTAGAGACGACAAAATCCAGGCTTGAGAGAGGTTAACTGACCTTCCCCTAACGTGCTCTGTCTCATTCCAAACCTAGAGCTCCTTCCCACTATCCTGCTGCCTTCCCCTCCCTGTTAGCAATCTCAGTTAAAGAATTCCATTAAGAATGAATGAAATTCTCAATCCCCACCCCCCACCCCAAATTTCTGTAGCTGCTTCAGAAACAATACCTAAGATACAAAGTAAACAAGAGTTTTCATAAGAAAACAGCTCAGAAAGCTACTATGTTGTGGAATGATATATGCATTATTAGGAAACGTCACTCACTTGCAAGCTTAACAGGGACAATCTAGAAATCTTAACACAGCACCTACCTGAAATGTACTAGGCACTCAGGGTCTGTTGAATGAGTAACATCTTTTAACTAGTTATAAATTCAACAGCCCAAAATGGCTATTCTGTACTTTCTGATATGACATGATTCATTTTTTTTAGGGAAATAATTTATCCATTGATTTTTAACAAGGTTGCTTTCTTAAAATTTATAGGACGTTAACAAGATACATAAATTGAGAAATGCCCATTAGAGCATTAGTCATAACTTCAGAAAAATTTCAAGTGTTCACTTTTCCAAGCAGATTAAAATGTTTCAGCTAATAAAAACCTGTCAGAAAAATCCACAAGACCAGAAAGTGTAAGAAGAAAAGAAAAAAGTAGTCAATATAAAGACATTTAAGATGTTACACATATAAGATTATAAAAGATTATTCTAAGTGTACTCTGGTAATTAACCCTAAACCCTCACTTCAGATAACACAATATTTTCTATGCAAGAAAATACTATCATCTCTAATGCAAAAAAAGCTTGCTCACCATAGGAACTGTTGCTAAGGTTTCTTATATCTAAAGCTGAAAGGCACAGAATTTGTAGAAACCAGTGAAATGCCACTCATAGCACAGATACTGTGAATTCTTTCACCTTAAACTTTTTTTTTTTTGAGGAAGATTAGCCCTGAGCTAACATCTGCTGCCAAGCCTCCTCTTTTTTGCTGAGGAAGACTGGCCCTGAGCGAACATCCGTGCCCATCTTCCTCTACTTTGTATGTGGGACGCCTGTCACAGCATGGCTTGCCAAGCGGTGCCATGTCCGCACCCAGGACCCGAAGCGGCGAACCCCAAGCCACCGAAGCAGAACGTGTGCACTTAACCACTGTGCCACCAGGCTGGCCCCTCACCTTAAACTTTTAAGAAGATTCAATCCTTGATTTCTATAATGTGAAAAAAAAGTATGTCTGGTCAACAACTAGGTTCGCTGAAATCTACCCTGGAGCATATCAAATATTTAAGGAAAACTAGCAGTTGCCTATAACCCAATGTAAATATGTCAAGCACTGCTTAAAAGACAGGGATACATTCTGACAAACATGCCATTGAGTGATTGTGTCATTGTGCAAACATCGCAAAGCAAACTTACACAACCCTAGATGGTATAGCCTGCTACACACCTAGGCTATATGGCACGAATCTTAAGGGACCACTGTCCTATATGCCATCTATCATTGACTGAAATGCCGCAGGGCATGTGACTGTATAGTCTTTGTTACAATGACAGCCGTTCCTGTTCCTTAACAATCCTAGAGGAATTTCTTCACTTGAAAAGCTGGCTGGCCTAGATTTCTCTCTATTAAGAAACAACTAAATGATACACTACTTTTGAAATTATCCATCTTAAGAGTTGAAAGAAATTTAGGTGTATAAAGACACTAATACTCTTGTGAAAAAAACTTGGCCAAGGTCACCCAACGAATTTAGATAGGCCAAGGATCTATCCAGTTTCTCATTTTAAATCAAGAATCACAAGCATTATTATCACCTTAAAATGTTAAGCCCTTACCTCAGCCAATGCCAAATCATACTGGCTCTCAGTTTCTGAATTTGCACAAATTGTACTGTAATATTTATGCAAAAGTTGTTATAGACAATTATCATAAATGTTACAAGAGTTAACATTTTTGGGGCATTTACTGTGTTAGGTACTGCGCTCAATGTGTTACATCCATTATCCCAATCAATCCCCATAATGACCTGACGAGGAAATTGAGGCAGAGAGAGAACTTGTCCAAGATAAAACCTAAAAAAGGGCAAGGCAGGAGTGCACAGGGAATATAGTTCCAAAGCCATGAATCTCCATTGCCTGGACCAGGATTCTGGGCTGAGATACTTGGTTGAACCACTTAACCTTCATGTGACCCACTTTCCTTTACTCTAAACCCAAAGGTCAAACAGATAATCTCAAAAGTCCTTCATCCCTTGAAATGCTCTAATTTTACAGTCATCTTTCTATTCAGGTAACTAACAAGAACAAAGTGTCTCATTTCCTCCTCTTCTGAAGTTCCCCATACGAAGGCTGAGAGTCCATATTTTACGAATCTAATCAACAGGCTACTGTTGAAGAACAAAAACAAACAGGTCTTCTTAAAAGCTAGAACTCCATTTGGCAATTATGATTCCCAAATCTGATTATTAACATTAAATGACAAGAACAAGGAGAAAAGACTTTACCACTTTGGGTTGGGGTAGGAGATATGAAAGAACAGTGGTCTTTCTATATAGGTGGTTTATCAATTCATAAAAACATATCACCCATTTCCATCTCCCCTAGAAAACAGGAAATAAGACTTTAAAAGGTGTCATATAAACTCATCGCTTTATTCAGCCAATAAAAATTAATGAAGAAATTATGCCATTTATCTAAGACATTTATTATAGGCATGGAAGGATCACCAATTTATAGAAATCCTACCAAAATGGCCTAGAGCTCTAAAATCCACATTTTACCAACCTGGTCATCTAGCTCCTTCAGATTACATCTAAGGACAGTGACAGGATATTTAAATACCAAGGAAGAATAGGTTCCACTCAACATCATTATTCTGTGAAGTCTTCTAAGACCAAATCACTTTACACAATAATCTTTGTGGCCTTTGTCCTCTAGACAATAAGCCCCCAAAGATTATTAAATAAAATCAGCAAAACTCTATTAGTCTCCTCTTGTTGCCCTAACAAATCACCACAAACATGAAACAACACAAATTTATTATCTCATAGTTTCTATAGGCCAGAACTCAGGTGGGCTTAGCTGGGTCCTCTGCTTAGGGTCTTGCAAGAAAAATAAAGGGGCCCATAAGGGCTGTATTCCCTGCTGGAAACTCTGAGGGGAAAATCTGCTTCCAAGCTCATTCAGACTGTTGGCTGAACTTAATTCCTTGCGGCTGTAGGACTGAGGTCCCCACTTCCTTGCTGGCTGTCAGCTGAGGCTGCCCGAATTTCCTCTCACGCTTTCCATGTGCCCCCTCCAGCAACAGCAGGTTGAGCCCCTCTCATGCTTCAAATCTCTCTTACTCCTGCTCCATCTCTCTGACTCCAGCTGGAAAAAATTCTCTGCTTTCACATGATTAGATTGAACCTACCCAGAAAATCCAGGATAATGTATTTTAGGATCCCTAAACCATAATTACATCTGCAAAGTCCCCTTTGCCACAAAAAGCTAACATATTCAGATTACAGAGATTAGGGTACAGACATCTTTGGGGGGGGATCATTCTACCTCCCACATCCTACCCTCTGGCCTCCAAAGATTCCCATCTCTCCAAAATGCAAAATACATCCATCCCATCCTAAGGTCTCACTCCATTACAGCATCAACTCAAAGTCCAAAAATCTCATCTAAAGCTCAGCAACTCAAAAGTCCCAAATCATCTCATCTAAATCAGGTGTGAATGAGGCTCTGGATATAATACATCAAGTACAACTCTTGGGGCACAAGTCCTAAAACAAGTTATCTGCTCCCAACATACAACGGTGGGACAGGCACAGGGCAACATTTATGGGTATTCCAGTTCTAACAGAGAAAACGTAAAATAAAACAGATCTATCGGCCCAAAGCAGTTTCAAAATCGGGGCAAACTCCACTCCATTTCAAAACTAGGGAAAAATCCTCTGGCTTTCAGCTCCACCTCTCTGGGCTCTTGGTTCTATCCTCTGAATCACCCTTCTTTTTAATGAAAAGCAGCACATTCACACCTGAGTAGTTCCACCAGCCTGCTTCCTGCCAGGAGAACTGGAGGCGTTCGACAGCCCTCTAACTCCCTACTCTGTCTCTTTCAATCCAAGCTGGCATCGTTTCTGCGAGTATAAAATCCTCAAGAACCTAGTGGGCTTCACAGGAATTTCACAGGGGTTCACTCCATCAGTCAGACTCATATCCACAAATAAACCAGGCTGCAGCTTCAACACTTCACTTGAAATCTCCTCAGCTCAACATCCAAGTTCATCATTTACAGGTTCTCTTTTCCACATAACCACAGGACACAATTCTAAGCCTATCTGCCACTATGTAACAAAGATCATCTTTCCTCCAGTTTCCAATGCATACCTCACTTCCACCTAAGCCCTCACTAACAGAGTCATTAACATTCATATTTCTGCTAATGATCTGTTCTAGGCCTTTTCAAAACATGCTCCTCAAAATTTTTTGGGCCTCCATCCACTGCCACTTGCACATCTTTGGGGAACAGTACCACACTTATGGTACCAAAACCTATACTAGTATTCTATTGCTGCCACAACAAATTACCACAAATGCAGTGGCTTAAAACAAGAGAAATCTATTCTCCCACAGTTCTTGTAGGTCACAAGTTGGGTGGGTTTGGCTAGCCTTCTGCTTTGGGTCTCACAAGGCCAAAATCAGGTGTATTCATTCCTTGCTGGACACTCTGGGGAAGAACCCACTTCCAAGCTCATTCAGGATGTTGGCCAAATTCAGTTCCTTGTGGCTGTAGGACTGAGCTCTCCTTTCCTTGCTGTTAGCCAGTGCTGGTCTCTGCTACTAGAAGCTGCCTGTATGCCTTCTCATGCAGTCCATGTTGCCCCTTCTAGCAACGGTAAATGAAGTCCCTTTCATGATCCCAATCTCTCTGATTTCCTCTTCTGCCCCATCTCTCTAGACTCCCAGCTGGAGAAAGTTCTCTGCTTTTAAGGGCTCACATGATTAGACTGGGCTTACCTAAAAAATCCAGGATAATCTTGCTATTTTAAGATTCTTAACCCTAATTACATCTGCAAAGGCCCTCTAACCATGCAATATATTTACGGATTCTGGGGATTAGAGTGCGGACATCTGGCGGGGGGTGGGGGTCATTCTGCCTAACTACAAACCCAAACCCTTTGTACAGCTTTAAACTCAGTTCCTAAAGAAAATTTCCCCTTTCTCCATGGGTATGTGAAGTAAAGGTGTATGTTGGGAGATAGCGACACTAGTACAAAAATAAAAAAATAAGAACTCACGCTAGAAGACAGTGGCTAGGCAACAGAAGAACTAAAAATATATTGTGGAAAAGAACCTGCCACTTGTTTCATCCCCAAACAGCAAGGCAGCTCACCTATTATGCAGAAACTAACCCACTGCTCCCCCTAAAATTTGTGCTTCTCTTCTTTACTGTATTCCACACAAGAGAACATAACTAGGCATGGTTTATTTTTTTTTTAAACAGAAGTTGCCTCAGGGTGATCTAACTTTGTAATCAGTTGATAAATCAACATAAGCAAACTTCCAATCTTTTCATTCTTTCTTCAAGTCATACATCCTCCCCCAATAGCAAATGAAAGCCAAGTTTTTCAAAGTCACAGAAGGACAAACCTGCCCATGTAAAAATGCAAGTGAACTCTTCAAAATAACACGAGAGAGAACCAGTACCAGTCTTGGTCTTTCAGCCCAAGGTCCACCAAGCCAGTTAAGCCAAGTGACTTACAACAAAGCACCGCAATGACTACAAAGATAATATTCTGAAGCCCTGCCAATGGTCAGATTCCCGACCATAAATTTTACCTGGAATGAAGATACCCCAAATATACCAACTAGTCCTTTTAACAAAGTGACGAGTAAGATCTACCTGCCAGGCATTGAGATAAGGGTTTGACACAAATTTACCCCTCACCATAAACTTCGGATATTATCATCCCCATTTTACAGACAGGAAAACTGAGGTTTAGAGTGGTTAAGTCACACAGCCAAGTAGTAGTGGCACTGATATTTGAGAGCTCAGACAGTCTGTTTCTTTGCCCCTAGCCTATACTGCCACTCCTTAGACGGCATGGGGTCTCCAACTCTCAGAAAAATCTTTCCTTCCTAGTTTTCTTTCCATTTCCCCTCCACACACCCCCTTTTCTCGGCGAAATTTAGCAGCCGAAAGGCAATCAAGTCTTCCCAAATTAATTTGCCCCTTCCTTTCCAGAACTCGTTCTTCCCACAATACCAAGAGCCAAGAAGCAACCTCTCCTGACCCTGACTTTGCTTCCCAAAAACAAACTACAGAAGCTCCACCCATCACCTGCCTAGGCTAGAAATGTTCCAACGCTGCAAAAAACAAACAACGACAATAACAACAACGACGAAAACAAAATAAAAGTCCTACTAACACGTACACTCTTAGCCACCCTTCCATCCTACTTACCTCTCCTCTTCCACCCAGGCTCCAACTATCCCTTAAGTCCAACTCCACCCGTTCTGCCCCACTTCACGGTCCCCTCCCCCTGTCTCCCCAGCGACCTCGCCCCGGGCTCCCTCCACCTTGCACCCCAGTGTGCAGGTGGCAAGCCCAGCCTCGCTCAGAGGGACCCTTAGAAGGCCCCCCCTCCAGCTGCTCTGCTCAGCGGGAGGCTTCACCCCACCCTACCCAGCAGGCACCACTTCCCTACACACCCTCCTCCAGCATCCCCCTGCGGCCCCACCCCTCAGGCTCCCTTCCCCCTCTGACGACCCCCTCCTCCAAGTTGCCCCCTAGTCCTCGCGCAGGTCTAGCCCTCTCCTCCGCCATAAGCTGGGCTCCCGAGAGCCAGTTCCCACCCTCGCATCAGCCTCTGCCTCCAAGCCTCGCTCCCCGCCCCGGGGGGTGGCCCCGGGCCTCCCCGATGGGCTGCAGGGGCCTCGGCTGATGTGTGTGTGGAGGGGGGGCAGGGGAAGGCGACGGGCTGCTCGGGAGTCAGCTGCACGCGCAAGAGGCGGCCGCGCCCAGCCGCCCCATCCTGGGCTCTCCCCCGCCCCCCAACGCCCTCGCCCGGCGGCTCCCACGGTACCTGCGGTGGAAGTGGCGGCGGCGGCGGCCGCTCTCCCCTCTCCTCACACAGACAATATGGCGGCGGCGGAGGAGGAGACACACGGCTCGGCCGCCAGCCGCAGGGTCCAGAGCGAGGCTGCAGCCGCCGCTGCCGGAAGCGGAAACCCCCCTCCTGCCCGGGGGCGGGGCGGAACGGCTTCCGACCCCGCCCCCAGCGGCGCTCGCTGAGGGCCGCCATGTTGGGGGGTCCTATTGTAGCCGGGAGGTTCAGTTCCGTACTGGACGCAGAATGGAGGGAGTCCTCAGTGTAAAGCATAATAAAGAGCCTTGCAATAATTAGGCGCACTTTATTTCGGTACCTGTACGAACTGACGAGAGAGAGAACATGGTCCCCCCACGAAGCGTACCATTGGTTTGACCCAAACTAAGATGGCGGCCCCTGGGTTTCCCGCACTTCACCGAACCGGCGAGTCACCAGCCCACGAGGCGGCCCGCCTTTCCTGAAAGAGGCATGCGCGACCTGCAGAGCTGTAGAGCGAAGCATTTTGGGAGTTGGAGTCCCCTGCTCGGGCGCCTCGTTTAGGGTTGGGGTGCCAGCAGCACGTATTTTCTGCTCAAACTTCGAGTTCCGAAACAAGCGAACGAAAGCTGGATCCCGGGAGTAGTGTGGCGCCGGAGTCGAGGAAGTGACGACACTAGCCCTCTAGAGACAGACCCAATTCCTGCCTCCGACAGGAGTCCTATCCAGAGCTGACTATCCTGAATAAAGTGGTTTCCTCCCTTGGATCTGCACCCCCGGCCCGCCCCCAGCCTGGGCAACCTCCCCAAAGCAGCTACACGGCACTTTCTACCGTACAAACCTGATCATGTGCCCTCTTGGTTAAAAATCGCCAAGGCTCTCCTTTGAGCATCAAAGATCGCCCAAGCTCTTCTCGTGACATCCAAGTTCCTATGTAATTTGGACATCCCGCCCCTTTCTAGCCCCCTATTCTGTCCCACCCCTTTCAAATACCTGATGCTCTCGTCCACTAAAACTGCAGATGATTCCTGCAATTTATCTGGGTTGCCTCCCTCCCTTGGCACTGGCGGTTACTTGTTACTATTACCTCCTGGACAGGCTAACTTCTGTAAGTCCATGAAACTAATCCAGAGATCTCTTCCTCTGGGGATCGTCCTTCTCTTGAGCTCCCCCAGACCTAAGCACCATCACTCAGCGGCCTGACTGGTCCCTAGCCTGCCTCCTCCATCAGACTGTGAACCCCCAGTGGACAGGGCTGGGTCTGAGGATCATCCTGTCCCCCGCAGGTTTTGCTAAAAATTGGTGTGTGTAAGTGTGACTGAGAGTGTTAGCCTCACCTCTGGTGAGGCAGAGGTGTGAGGGTTGGAATGAGGGTGAGGAGGCTGGGTTATTTTGGTACAAGTTATTATCCCTGAGCTGCCTCTGAATAGCTGCCTGGCCCAGGGATGGGCCTCCCCACCCTCTCCAGCCCTTCTTTCCCAGTTTGTCAGCTGACTGGCACCTCTGCTCCCAATGGCAGCTTCAGACATATGATGATGGCCTCAGGGAGGTGCCCCTTTTCTGGGCCTCTTCTGCCAGACAGAACTGTGGCATTTGACCCAAAGGGCCAGGAGTCCACAGAAATGGCTCTCAGGGTACCCTCAAGCTGGTCATTCCTCCTCTTTGGGTCTTGATTTCCCCACCTGTGGACTGAGGAGGTTAGACAAGATGACTCCAGGGTTTCTGTGAAGCTCTCTTCCAGGAAGTGACTGGCCTTCCTCTTAGCTTTTGGACCATGTCTTTTCAGCTCTCGTGGCTCCTTTTTCCCCACTTTCATTCAGGTTTGTTAAGTTCACAGCTATTAATCACTTGTCATGAGCCAGACACTGTGTTAGGTGCTGGGAATGTGGTGTGAGCAAGACAAACACCAGTTCCTCATGGAGCTCACCATCTAAAGTGAGAAACAAATAATGCACAGGTAAACAAATGAATAAACAAAGTAATTTCAGGTAGCAGTAAGTACTATGAAGGAAAAAGATAAGTAGCTATGAAAAAGAACAAAAGCAGGGAGAACTTTCGCTTGAGCAGTTCAGAAGTTCCCTCTGAGAAGGGAGCAGTAAGTACAAAGGTCCCAAGGCAGGAAAGAGCTTGGTAAGTGTGAGGGAGGAGGCCGGGGTGGCTGAAGCACTGTGAGCTAGGGGGAAAGAGTAGGAAATAGGATGGAATAGGCAGGCAGGGCATTCAGGTCATGGTAAGGAGTCTGGGATTTCATCTGAGAAGAGTAAGGATATTTCCCAAGGCTTAGCCCCCACCTTTCCTGTGATCTCAGCCCCTCTTACAGTGTCAGTTCTTCATTCTTCCACCCAGTTTCAGCCTCCATCTGTGACCTCATTCCAAGGGCTCACCGGGGCACACCCCTAAAACCCTCCCCACTATGCAGGATGCAATTGAGACCCAACCCCCGCCATCTCCCAGGCCAGACCAGTACAGGTCTCTGATCCCAAGAAGCTCCCATTCTCCAATGTTCTCTAGTTATGGAGCCTTCAAAGACCAGTTTAGTTATCTTTAACACTTGCTCTTCCTGACCCCCCACATCACAGCTCTCAGGCTAGACTTCCTTTAAACAACAAACACAACAACCACCACAAATAAGATGTTGACAGTACTGTGCCACACACTGAACGTTCATCATCTCCTTTAATCCTCGCGTCAGCCTGATGAGGTAGGAAGTAAAAGCATCCCATTGTACAGATGAGGAAACTGAGGTTCAAGGGGCTTACAGGACATGCCTGAGGTCACATGCCAGAGATGGACTTTGCCTTCCAACCTGGGTCATACTCACTGCACTAAACCTAAATGTATTGGCTTTCTATTGCTGCTTAACAAATCACCCCAAAACAGAGTGGCTTAACCAGCAACGATTTATGTGCTTACGTTTGTGCGAATTGCCAGTCTGGACATGTCTAAGCTGGGACAGCTCTTTCCTGCTGCGCATGCGCTTGCCTGGGCTCACTCCTGTGTTTGCAGCCAGTTAGCAAGTCAGCAAGCTGGCTGGCCCTATACGGCCTCATGTGCAGGTCTGGCAGTTGACTGGGGCTGTTGACTGGAGTGCTGTGGTTCTCCTCCATGTGGCTTCTTCTAGCTCAGGCTTCCTCACTTGATGGCCTCCAAAAGGAAAAGAAGAAAAGCAGCAGGCCTAGGCTCCGAAGTGCTATAGCATCACTTTCACTGCGCTTTATTGATCGGAGCCATCACATGGCCAGCTCAGGTTCAAGGGCAGTAGAAGTAGACTCTGTTTCTTGATGGGAAAACCATCCAAGTCGTATTGCAAACAGTCGCGTGCACAGGGATGGGCAGAATTGTTGTGACCATCTCTGCAAAAAACATCCCACACTAAGTGACCATATGTATCTAACTGGTTGAATAAATTATAGTACAGGTAACCATGGTGCTATTAACAATGAGGGCTAATATTTTTTGAGCACTTAGTGTGTATCAGATGCTACACAAGATGCCTTACATATGTTAACTCATTTAATCCTCACAACAGCCCTGTGTGGCAGGTACATTTTTACTCCCATTTAGAGATTAAGCCCGCCAAGTCTCAGAGAGGTTAAACAACTTGTACAAGGTCACACAGCTAGCAAGTGGCAAAGCTGCTAAAAAAAAATGAGAACAACCGAATGTCCTGGCATGGAAAATTGGCCCTGTCATTCTGTCAAGTGATAACAAGCAAGAGACAAAACAAGTTTTCTCAGAACACATTTAAAAAACACATTAAAAATGGGTAGATGTATATGTGTTACATCATTTTAGATAAAGGTCAGGAAGCATGTACCACAGACTATTAATGGAGCTTATCTCTGAAGGGAGGATGAGGAGGGAACTTTCACTTTAAACACTTCTGTCTGCATTGTAAGAATTTTTTCTGTTTGAATTTTTATTTCAACACTCCATAAAGAAAAAACTGTTTTCAAAACGTCCTTCAACTTGTCTTTTATCTGTGGCTTTTTCTATTTGGTTTTTACTTTTACTGTTTTTTCGTTCCTTCCTTTTTTGACACTGTCCCAGCCAGTCCGGCCCCTTATCAATTCTGGCCTCAAGTTCTGTGACTATCTTGGGCACGCCCCCCTGTCCTCTCCCCAAGCACACTTCCTCTGGAGGGAAATTTATTAACCACCATGTTCCTTTCTTACTCAACAGTTTTCAGTGGCATTACACTGCCTTCAGGGAAAGTCCAAACCCTTCAGCCTGGTGTTCACGGTATTTATAAATTTGACCCCCAACTTGGTTGAATTCTGGTTCTGTCATTTACTAGCAGTGTAACCTTGGACAAGTTACTTGACCTCTCTGAGCCTTGGTTTCCTCATCTGTAAGAAAGAAAGAAAGGAAAGAAGGAAGGAAGGAAGAGAGAAGGATACGGCATGACATATTTTGTGGCAAATTAGATTACTGTTCAGTGACTGTCACTCTCTCCTCCAACCAAGGGTGGTGGGTACTTCCCTACTCCATCGATACTAGGCTTGGCTGTGTAACTTGCTTTGGCCAATGGAATGTAGAAGAAAGTGACAATGTGCAAGTTCCAGCCTAGGCCTTAAGAGGTCTCTCATGTTTTCAACTGTGTTTCTTGGAATTTCCACCTCTGCCATAAGCATAGGGCTGTCATGGGTCCATTACATCTTTTGAAACAGAGCCCTAAGCAAAGTCGCTGTAGGAAAGTCTGAGCTAAGAATACTTTTGTACTTTGGTATTTAGTTTGTATTAAATTTTAAATTGTTTTTTTTTTTTTCAAGAACTCTATGTCTTTTGAATGACAGGAAGCTAAACATGTAGGAAGAGAATGCTCTGTGTGAATTTAGGGAAGCCATGGCTGCTATCCAAATCCTCAGCATCAAACAGGCTGGTCCAGAAAAATGAAAGACAAATGGAGACGACCTGACCTGGAGCCAAGGCCAGCAGGGCCCAGCCGAGATCAGCCAAGCCCCACACGACTGCAGAGGAAACAGGGAGAAATCAACATTTGCTTCTGTAAGCCACAGACTTTTGGGGTGGTTTGTTATGCAACATTGTTATAGTCATAGCTAACTGATACACCCACCTCATAGGGCTCTTGTCAGGATTAAATGAGTGACACAGTAAAGTCCATAAAAATACGCTGGTGCGTAGCAAGGGTCCAATCAACGTGAGTGATTATTATTGGGGATACAACTGTGAACAGAAGAGTCTCTGTTCTCACGATCTCCTGTTCTGTGGGGAGCAGTATGGTATGTCAGACGGTGGAGAGCACTGTGGAGGAAAATAAAGCAGGGAGCGGAGACGGGGGGGGGGGGGGGGGGGG